>NC_080717.1:24191875-24196875 GCF_019097595.1 Hemibagrus wyckioides
TATGATTAGCAGTATGAGTAGCTGTATGATTAGCTGTATGATTAGCTGTATGATTAGCAGTATGATTAGCTGTATGAGTAGCTGTATGATTAGCAGTATGATTAGCTGTATGATTAGCAGTATGATTAGCAGTATGATTAGCTGTATGAGTAGCTGTATGAGTAGCTGTATGATTAGCTGTATGATTAGCAGTATGATTAGCTGTATGAGTAGCTGTATGATTAGCAGTATGATTAGCTGTATGAGTAGCAGTATGATTAGCTGTATGAGTAGCAGTATGATTAGCTGTATGAGTAGCAGTATGATTAGCTGTATGAGTAGCTGTATGATTAGCAGTATGATTAGCTGTATGAGTAGCAGTATGATTAGCAGTATGAGTAGCTGTATGATTAGCTGTATGATTAGCAGTATGATTAGCTGTATGAGTAGCAGTATGAGTAGCTGTATGATTAGCTGTATGATTAGCAGTATGATTAGCTGTATGAGTAGCAGTATGATTAGCTGTATGAGTAGCAGTATGATTAGCAGTATGAGTAGCAGTATGATTAGCTGTATGAGTAGCAGTATGATTAGCTGTATGAGTAGCTGTATGATTAGCTGTATGATTAGCTGTATGAGTAGCAGTATGAGTAGCTGTATGAGTAGCAGTATGAGTAGCAGTATGAGTAGCTGTATGATTAGCAGTATGAGTAGCTGTATGAGTAGCTGTATGAGTAGCAGTATGAGTAGCAGTATGAGTAGCAGTATGAGTAGCAGTATGAGTAGCAGTATGAGTAGCAGTATGATTAGCAGTATGAGTAGCTGTATGATTAGCTGTATGAGTAGCTGTATGAGTAGCTGTATGAGTAGCAGTATGATTAGCAGTATGAGTAGCTGTATGATTAGCTGTATGAGTAGCAGTATGAGTAGCTGTATGAGTAGCAGTATGATTAGCTGTATGAGTAGCTGTATGATTAGCAGTATGATTAGCTGTATGAGTAGCAGTATGATTAGCAGTATGAGTAGCTGTATGATTAGCTGTATGATTAGCTGTATGATTAGCAGTATGATTAGCTGTATGAGTAGCTGTATGATTAGCAGTATGATTAGCTGTATGATTAGCAGTATGATTAGCAGTATGATTAGCTGTATGAGTAGCAGTATGATTAGCTGTATGATTAGCAGTATGAGTAGCTGTATGAGTAGCAGTATGATTAGCAGTATGAGTAGCTGTATGAGTAGCTGTATGATTAGCTGTATGATTAGCTGTATGAGTAGCAGTATGATTAGCTGTATGATTAGCAGTATGAGTAGCTGTATGATTAGCAGTATGAGTAGCAGTATGAGTAGCAGTATGAGTAGCAGTATGATTAGCAGTATGAGTAGCTGTATGAGTAGCTGTATGAGTAGCTGTATGAGTAGCAGTATGATTAGCAGTATGAGTAGCTGTATGATTAGCTGTATGAGTAGCAGTATGAGTAGCAGTATGAGTAGCTGTATGAGTAGCTGTATGATTAGCAGTATGAGTAGCTGTATGAGTAGCTGTATGATTAGCAGTATGAGTAGCAGTATGAGTAGCTGTATGAGTAGCAGTATGAGTAGCTGTATGAGTAGCTGTATGATTAGCTGTATGAGTAGCAGTATGATTAGCTGTATGAGTAGCTGTATGAGTAGCTGTATGATTAGCAGTATGAGTAGCTGTATGAGTAGCAGTATGAGTAGGAGTATGAGTAGCTGTATGATTAGCAGTATGAGTAGCTGTATGAGTAGCTGTATGATTAGCAGTATGATTAGCTGTATGATTAGCAGTATGATTAGCTCTATGATTAGCTGTATGATTAGCAGTATGATTAGCTGTATGAGTAGCAGTATGAGTAGCAGTATGATTAGCTGTATGATTAGAAGTATGTGTAGCTGTATGATTAGCAGTATGCTTTAGCATCACTAAACTAGCCTTGGAAAGTAGATTTGCTTTTACAAAGCTGAAAAACAAACTGGTTACTTCTGAGTTTAAATGAATAAATCATGATTAAATTATAATTTGATCAAAACGGAGGCAAAAGCAGCAGATTTTCCCTGACTGTGGCGTTGCGCTAACGTCCCAGCTGCTCAAAACTTTCACAGTGTGTGTGAATTGTGTACGTGAGTCATGTGACCTGCCGATGTTTTTATTAGTGTGATGAATTAAAACAGTCAGACTCCCTTCTTTTATCTGTCTGTTCACCAGGGGATTAGAGCTGCGTGCATGAAGGAGTGCTGGTTTTGTGTGTGTATATGTGTGTGTGTGTGTATATGTGTGTGTGTGTGTTTGTACACGTGTGAGAGAGAGAGAGAGAGAGAGAGAGCGAGCGTGCGCGCGCGCAACAGCTCTTGTGCTTTCGGTTTTAGCACAAAGGGTCTGGGTGTGTGTGTTTGCAGGGACACACTCTGGCAGAAGCAATGACTTCACCTATATACTCAATCCTCTGAGTCGTGCGTGTGCGTGTGTGTGTGTGTGTGTGTTATTGATCTAAACATTCACCTTTCTCCTTTTCAGCAGGTGTAGTTGTTGATGGTGGTGGTGGTGGTGGTGTAGTTGTTGCTGTAGTTGTAGTTGTTGTAGGTGTTGGTGTTGTTGCTGTTGTTGTTGTTAGTGTTGGTGCTGTTGGTGTAGTTGTTGTTGCTGTAGTTGTAGTTGTTGATGTTGGTGTTTGTGTTGTTGCTATTGGTGTTGTTAGTGTTGTTGGTGGTGGTGGTGTTGTTGTTGCTGTAGTTGTTGGTGTTGTTGCTGTTGGTGGTGTTAGTGTTGTTGGTGGTGTTGTAGTTGGTGGTGGTGTTGTTGCTGTAGTTGTAGTTGTTGGTGTTGTTGCTGTTGGTGTTGTTAGTGTTGTTGGTGGTGGTGTTGTAGTTGTTATTGTTGCTGTAGTAGTTGTTGTAGGTGTTAGTGTTGTTAGTGGTATTGTTGGTGTTAGTGTTGGTGGTGGTGTTGGTGTTGGTGTTTGTGTTGTAGTTATTGGTGGTGTTAGTGTTGTTGGTGTTTGTGTTGTTCGTGGTGTGGTTGTTGTTGGTGGTGTAGTTGTTGTTGGTGGTGTAGTTGTTGGTGTTGTAGTTGTTATTGTTGTTGTAGTAATTGCTGTAGGTGTTGTTGCTGTTGGTGTTGTTAGTGTTGGTGGTGTTTGTGTTGTTGTTGGTGGTGGTATTGGTGGTGCAACAGAGTTTCTGATAAATAAAGATCTCCTTTATCCAGAATATTCCTCAGGATCATCTGAAATTTTACCCCTGTGTTACATTTACCTCAAGAAAAGAAAGCAACTGAAAGCAGAAAAGAGAGAAAAAGAAAGATAGAGAGAGGGAGCAAATTGGATGGAGAGAGAGAAAGAGAGAGAGAGTTGATTCATTCGTTTGTTCTCCTGGGTCTGTGTCAGAGTGATGGATTGATCTGGCTTGTGTGAGTAATTAAGCTAATCGAGTTTGACTAATGAGAGTTAATTCTGCGCAGCTCTGTTCACTGGAGTCAGTGTGATTTATAAGGACGCTTTTATCTACAGAGAACCAAAAAAACACAAAAACCTGCAGGAAAAACCTTCATGTGTTTGAGTTCTAATGGGTTGCAGTAACAAGGGACATGATGATGATGATGATGATGATGATGATGATGTAATAATAAAAATTCTCTTATCTTCATTAATCTATTATGCTGCAGATTCTCCAGGTCCTTCATGACGCTCTTTACTCTTCCAACATCTTCTGCATCTTTGACTCCATTCCCACAGAAGCTCTATGCTTCCTAGGCATTCATGATTCCAAGAAGACACTGATAATCCTGTGCAAAAGTTTACACACCCCCAGGCTCTTTCTGTAAGGCGCTGCCTTCTGGCACACCAGTGAAGGTTTGCAGCTCGTGTGACAGCCGTGTACGAGACCCTCAGTTGTCCTCGGTGTGAGAAGATCAGACATCATCATGGAGCTGCTGCTGGAAAGGAGTCAAAGACGCAGAAGATGCTGAGGAGAAGCAAAGAATGTGCAGAACATGGAGGATTTCTTAGGAACCGTGTCTCAGGAACAATTCTAACAAAACATCAGAACAAGATTCAGGCCTTTTAAAACTGCTTCATTTGTGTACATTTTTTATTAAGCTGTCTTTGTGTCAGTGAACTTCTTTCTTTGCAAATCCCATCCTTAGGGGTTGGGGTCAGAGCGGACGGTCAGCCATGATGTAGCAGCCCTGGAGCAGGGAGGGTTTGGGGCCTTGCTCAAGGGCCCAATGGTGGCAGCTTGGCAGTGCTGGGGCTTGAACCCCAATCTTCCGGTCAGCGCCCAAGAGCTAGTCTTTGAATGTCATAAACATATTAATATTAATTAAGATCTGCACCAATTATTTCTGATGAAGATATTATTTATTGATGAAGAGAGAGGCTGTAGATCCACTGACTGCTTTTCCGTGTCGGAGGAGGAATTTTTCCTGATAGGTGAACTGTAGTGGTTCCAGTGTGTCTGGTAGTGAAGCGATGATGAAGTCTCTGACCAGCCGTTCAAAGCACTTCATCACTACTGAGGTCAGGGCTACAGGGCGATAGTCGTTGAGGGAAGCAGGATGGGGTTTCTTCGGGACAGGAACAATGATGGACTCTTTGAAGCACATGGGGATTGCCGACTGGGTTAAGGAGAGGTTGAATATGTCTGTGAACACAGGTGCTAGCTGGTCAGCGCAGGCTCTGAGGATTTGACCTGAGATTCCGTCTGGTCCTGCTGCTTTCCTGGTGTTCACTCTCTCCTCACGTCATGCTCAGAGATGATGAACACATTAGTGTTGGCATTCTCTTCCTGTCTACAGCCATTAGCATAAGCTGTAGCCTTGAAGCGAGCGCAGAAGGTGTTCAGCTCGTCTGCCAGAGTCACTTCCGCATTCATCATACCGGATGTTGGTGCTTTATAGTCCGTAATTGTCCTTAATCCCTGCCACAGGCTCCTAGAGTCACTCTGTTGGAGTTGTGACTCTAGTTTTCTCCCGTAGCGCTGCTTCAGCTCCTTCACCACTTTTC
>NC_080717.1:24201875-24339375 GCF_019097595.1 Hemibagrus wyckioides
CAACTTCCTGTTTCAGACAAAACACTCCACTCTCTGGATCTCACTTTTCACCTGCTATTGATCCAGGAGAGGGAGAGAGAGATGGGGAGGGAGGGAAGGAGAGAGAGAGAGAGAGAGAGACAGACAGACAGGGAGGGAGGGAGGGAGGGAGGGAGAGAAGGAGAGAGAGAGAGAGAGAGAGAGAGAGAGAGAGGGAGACTAAACTGAGTCTATGATACATAGATCTCTTTGCTATGGCTGGATTAGGAAAACAGTGCCACATTATCAAAAAATATTTCTTTACAAATTTATTAGCTTTATAATTGCACTCAAGTTTATTTTTTATATATTAATATGGGGTCAAATTAGCCTAACTAGCAATAGTGAAAAAGTGAATATGACTTCGGTACAAAATCCTTACAAATTAGCTCAAGCTTTAGCAAAGAAGCGAGTGCTTATAAATATGACCTAAAAATCCTGTCAGAAAATCTCTCCAATTAGCTGATGTTAGTTAGCTAGAATTAAAGTAAAGATTTTTTTTATTTTTATTATACTAATTGAAAATCCTGTCACTTTAGCATATAATAGCTAGCTGGGTAAAATCCCTTAAAAAATACCGTAAGGTTAGCTCCTAAAATGCAAATGATTAGCCTTAGCATGGCTTATTATCTAAAAACCTGTCAGATTAGATTTCTGAACTAGCCAGTTGCATGTGAAACGATCATTATTTTTTATTAGAATGAGTTTACAAATCCTGTCAGATTAGCTCATATCAGTTAGCTGGCTAAACTTGACTAGTTTGACATATCTTAAATGTCCTATGAGCTGGTAATTACAAGCATGAATGTTACTTCAAATTCGCTAAATGGCCAGACTTAGCAGAGATCATAACTTAAAATCCTGTCAGAAAATCTGTCAGGTTAGCTCTTATTAGCTAGCTGGCTCAGATTCTGTAGATATTTGAACTCGACTTGAAATCCTGCCTGAATGCATCACCATGGTAGCTCGTGCTAACTAGCTCGCTGGCTAGTTTTACCAGTAATAGATTTTAAACATTCATGACAATTATCAATGCTAATTATAAACTAGATCCAAAAACAAAAATGACATAACTATTAAACTTAGCTATCACTTAAACCCCTGTCAGATTTTTAGATCTACTTAGCTAGCTTTAGCAGAGAAAATAAGCAATTGTTATTCTCAATATTTTATCCTATAAAAGAAATCCTGTCAGATTAGCCATTTACAGCTAGCTGGCTAACAACCTGCCTGAAATCCAGTACATGTGTGAATATTATGGAACTATTCTAGAATGTTCTCTAACATTAGCCAGCTAGTTTGATTAAGAAGATCCGACAGCTCTAGCACTTTTAAATCCATGAATGAATTTTTCAGGTTTGTTCAGGAAGCTAGCGCTCGCTGCTGCTGTGTGCTGATTATGTAATTAAAGATGCATGAGCAGGAGAAGATACAGTCCATTACACTGTCATCTCCTCACACACACACACATACTGCAGATTCAAACCTGTGCTGTGTTTCTTTGGCTAACAGCACTGTTCCTTCCCATCGGTGTGTGTCCTTCACACCTTCCCTCCCCCACAGCCAGATGAAACACCTCACACTCATCCAACACACACACACACATCTTTCTCTGAACACGCCAGGAACAGAGGCACAGTCCATCCAACCTTCTATTACAGATAAATATAGCATAAATCAGCGAAAGGGGTATTTACATCCCTAGCCTGCTACGCGCTCCTGCTAATCCAGATTTCACTCCATCTTCATGGAATCTGTCCAAATTCTTTCCCACATTCACAAATTTGAGAATTTCTTATAGAGAAACTGCTAGCTATCTTTTGATATCTTGATATTTTCTCTCTCAAGCAAATTTTGGCTCATAACTTCGAACGAATGCTAGCAAGCTAACTCCCTGTGGGGAGATTCTCTAGCGAACAGCAGCAGTAGAATTAGTTTTTATGTTAACTAGCTTTGGGGAATTTCCTAGTGCATATCCGCTAGCTTTTCCTCCTCAGTAACGATCTCCAGTTTGTTACCGAAACTATTTCTGTCTATAAAAATCCTTATGAAAAAAAAAAAAAAAGATCCTGTCTGATTAGCTCTTAGCTAGCTGCCTGGATTTAGCAATGTTAATTCTAAACATGAATCTCGTGAACTTTTCACAAATCCTGTCAGCTCCAAACACATTAGCTTATAAAGCTAGCGGACTAGCGTTAGCAGGGACGATGACTGTAGACGTAAACCTGGTCTCTTTCTTACTAGCTTTCCTGCTAGTTTTCTTTTTATTTACCGTAGTAGACGGAATTATTGGCGCGTGTGTGAGCGATCGGATGTGTGTTTAGCGGTGAGCAGGGCTTCTGTCGTCGTACAGCGTGAACTCGGATTAAACAGACGGCTTTTCTTCTGTCTAACGCAGACGATCAGCGGCTTTCCACATCATCTGTCTGAACTGTGGCACGTCAGCTATGTGAAACATCCACAGTGTAATTACAGGACGTGCTGCAACACGTACACACACACACACACGTACGTACGTACACACACACACACACACACACACACACCTGCAAACCTTTGTATCCGTACAATGAAATGTGTCACCTCAGAGCAAAGAAAAACACCTTCTGAGTACAAAATACTTTGTCATCAGTTTTGGTGAGATACATACAATACACAAGTCAGCGTGTATTCACTGTGTGTGTGTGTGTGTGTGTGCGCGTGTGTGTGTTAAATGGCTCTGAAATCTGATCTGTAGTATCTGATGATGTTTGATATTAGGTGCAGCTCAACAGACCAGTTTCCATGCCTGAATGTTGGTTAATTTGGTCACCTGGTGTTTTGATGATAGAGATAAAGCTCTCAGTGACGCTGGGACTGATGGAGTTCTGCCCCGTGTGTGTGTGTGGTTGGGGGTAATGAGACTAATGGACTAATGAGAATTAAGGTAAAATGATATATTAATAATTAATACATGTGAATAAATTTATAGTGTGCACTGAAATGTTTCGTTTTCAAGTTTAGTATTTGTTTAATAAAAATGACTTATTTATCCATCTGTCTATCCGTCCGTCCGTCCATCTATCTATCTATCTATCTATCTATCTATCTATCTATCTATCTATCTATCTATCTATCTGTTCATACTGAGGTGTGTGTATTTCAAGGAAAGAGCATTAAGGTGTGTGTGTCTCTGTGTATTCTCTCTCTAACATGCATTAACAGCAAAGAGCATCAGAATTGATCTCTTATGAAAGCAAACACACACACACACACAGCTGATTGAATATACAGTACAATGGAGAAGTATGTGTGTGTGTGTGTGTGTGTGTTTTTGTGTGTAATCTTAATATAGCCACAAGCAGCGATTGAAGGGGTCCAAGCACTTTACAATGGTCTGTAGCAATGAGGAGGCTTTTTTTCATAATTTACTTTCATAATAAAATGTTACTTCAATTTTATTTTTCAGTTATATTTAACGTTTTTTTAAATTTAGAGTCTACACTGTCTGTAGTGTACAACAATACAAACGATAGATGGACAGAGAGACAGACAGACCTTTGAAAAGACAGATAGACACAGGCAGACTGATGTTTAAACAGACAGACAGACAGGTAGACAGAGAAGGAGGAATACAGATAGACAGGCAGACAGAGGAGGAGGAATACAGATAGACAGGCAGACAGAGGAGGAGGAATACAGATAGACAGGCAGACAGGCGGACAGAGGAGAAGGAGGAAAACAGACAGACAGGCGGACAGAGGAGAAGGAGGAATACAGACAGACAGACAGGTGGACAGAGGAGAAGGAGGAAAACAGACAGACAGGCGGGCAGAGGAGAAGGAATACAGATAGACAGGCAGACAGGCGGACAGAGGAGGAGGAATACAGATAGACAGGCAGACAGGCGGACAGAGGAGGAGGAGGAAAACAGACAGACAGGCGGGCAGAGGAGAAGGAATACAGATAGACAGGCAGACAGGCGGACAGAGGAGGAGGAATACAGATAGACAGGCAGACAGGCGGACAGAGGAGGAGGAATACAGATAGACAGGCAGACAGGCGGACAGAGGAGAAGGAGGAATACAGACAGACAGACAGGTGGACAGAGGAGAAGGAGGAAAACAGACAGACAGGCGGGCAGAGGAGAAGGAGGAAAACAGACAGACAGGCGGGCAGAGGAGGAGGAATACAGACAGACAGGCGGACAGAGGAGAAGGAGGAAGACAGACAGGCGGGCAGAAGAGGAGGAGGAATACGGACGGACAGGTGGGCAGAGGAGGGGAATACAGACAGACAGGCGGACAGAGGAGAAGGAGGAAGACAGACAGGCGGGCAGAAGAGGAGGAGGAATACGGACGGACAGGTGGGCAGAGGAGGGGAATACAGACAGACAGGCGGACAGAGGAGAAGGAGGAAGACAGACAGGCGGGCAGAAGAGGAGGAGGAATACGGACGGACAGGTGGGCAGAGGAGGGGAATACAGACAGACAGGCAGACAGAGGAGGAGGAATACAGACAGACAGGTGGGCAGAGGAGGGGAATACAGACAGACAGGCAGACAGAGGAGGAGGAATACAGACAGACAGGTGGGCAGAAGAGGGGAATACAGACAGACAGGCAGACAGACAGACAGGTCGCTTGCTGTTGTGTGTGACTAATTTTTGAGAATATAATTGTAAATATATAAATATCTGTGTATTTACATTTTGTTTTCTCAGCTCTACTAAACTCAGCGTCTGGACTTCAAAGCACTTATTTATTTATTTATTTATTTAAGCCGAAGCAGAGTCTCTTCTTTAATCCCCACAAAAACAGAGAGGTTTATAAACCCAGTCTCAAGCATCAGGAAGTTATTTATTTCAGATTAATGGCAAAAAAACACAGAGCAGGAGTTCAATCTAATAAAACAGTCCCAAAAATGTGCCTTTCCAATGGAAAAGTCGCTTATTAAACTTTAAAATAAAACAGTTCCTCAGTCTAAAATTCACATCCTATAAAAATCCTTTAAGCATGAAAAAAATTCTTCATTCTTCAGAAGGCGTGTGCCGATAATCGTTAACGCGATACATCACAATGGAATAGACCCAGGAAACGCCGACATGCTTTACACTGGCTCTTGGTGTTCGTGTGTTCGGCTCTTGGTGTTCGTGTGTTCGGCTCTTGGTGTTCGTGTGTTCGGCTCTTGGTGTTCGTGTGTTCGGCTCTTGGTGTTCGTGTGTTCGGCTCTTGGTGTTCGTGTGTTCGGCTCTTGGTGTTCGTGTGTTCGGCTCTTGGTGTTCGTGTGTTTGGCTCTTAGTGTTCATTTGTTCGGGTCACGGCACCGGATTTCACTGCTGCATCATCACACTAATGTGCAGGACACTGATTTTACCCGTGATCGGGCCAGATTTAAATCTTGAGGAGTGTAGTGTACATTTGTAGTGTCTTGTTAAGGGAGATTTAGTGTTATTTTATTAAATTACAAATATTCTATATTTTACAAGCTGTGCTGCTACAGAGCAGAGAGGCTCGATATCTTCTTCTTGTAGTCAGTGATTCTTCAGAGGAAATCAATCAATGGAAACAGAGAAGAGGCGGAGCTTAATATAACGTCAGTTTATAAGAAGAGGTGATGTGTTAGTGTTCGCGAGACATGTTTTTACTGGAGAAAGAGTAGTGCATGAGATTATTTTTAGAGAAAATTCCAGAGTGTTCAATATCGCGATATATCGCCCAGCCGATTGTCAGCACACGCTTTAATCTTCACACATCTTCAGAGAAATAAAGTTGGATTTAAAGTTAAACAACCCTCATCAACTCGTAATCTGTGCAAAGTCTTCGTCCTTTTTTTTTTTTTCTTCTCTCCCCTGGACACAAATGAACCAGTAACCAAAAGTCCATGAGAACGTTGTGCTGTTGAGTTTCAACAAAAGTCCATAGGTTTCACGTTTGCTTCACAGTTATTTTTAAAACACAGTAGTACAGCTGTGTCCCAAATCACCAAAACATGTGCATTTCAAGTCAGATGTGACGGATTACGCAGTTTCCAGAAAACTTTGCTCGCTGTTTCCCAACACATCAGTGTGAGAGGTCAAGGTGTGTTCATGCCTTCTGTTAGCCGACACACGAGGTCCACTCTGTGCTCGATCGGTCCGAAATAAACAATCGTCATCTTAGTATCTTGTCCATCTGATTAGAAGAAGCTCAGACAGGGCTGTCCACACACACACACACACACACAGAGCAACGTTGCCCAGAACCGTGGACACCTGTGAAAAGAGACGGAGAGAAAACGTTAGCTCGTATGAACAGATCAGCGGTTTACTGCATGCACAAGTTCAGTGGAATTTATAACCACCAGTCTTCAGTAAGAGTGTGCAGTCTGGCCAGGGAAGTGTTTATCCCAGTGTTTCCTCTGCTTTATGAACCAAGTGCAAGTAATAATCCTAATAATAATCACCTCATTCACAGCTGGAAATGAACTGAGATAAAATAAGATGATCTTACACTGCAGCTCACTTTTAGTGCTAAGTACATGTAAAGAGGATGAATTAGATTATTATTATTATTATGACTGTGATTCATCTGGCTGGAAGGGAAAACCGAGCAGTCAGTTGACTGATTTTATTCCTTTAATCCTCTTCTCATCACCTCGATGTGACATTTCAGCCGAAAGCTAATCCAGCACTTCAGCGTGTCTGAGGGCGTTTAAACCTCAGCACCTGCAGCGACGGAGTGAAAGGTGACGCCGCGCCGCACAGAGCCCATAGGTGGAAGAAAACCCTACAGCATGTGTCCCAGTCATGGAAAACCATCCATCCATTGTCTATACCCGCTTTATTCCTAATTAGGGTCACAGGGATCTGCTGGATCCCATCTTAGCACACATTGGGTGAAAGGCAGGGGGTACACCCTGGACAGGTCACCAGTCCATCACAGGGCCACATATAGACCGACAACCACACACACTCACAGGCAATTTAGAATTACCAGCCAACCTAATGTACATGTTTTTGGACTGTGGGAGGAACCCGGAGTAAACCCACGCAGGTACAGGGAGAACATGCAAACTCCACACAGAAAGGCCCCTGCCTGTTCGAACCCGGGATTCAAACCCAGGACCTTCTTACTGTGAGGCAACAGTGCTAACCACTTAGCCACTGTGCTGCCCTTATGGAAAACCAGTGAGTATAAAAATGTCAAAAGGTAAAAAAACCTAAAGAGAAAACTGTAGTGTCGAGCCCGTAACATACCCTGACATTAATAACATGCAGTACAGGGATGGGAACAACGTCGATTAATCTCTACCTGAAATGAGATTCAGAGACAAACTCAAACATTCAATTTCAACAGGTTTACCGTCAGCTACATACGCTGCCGCCATGTTTTCATACTGACACACCCCTCAACTGACACACCTCAGAGCTGACACGCCCCCTGCCTCTGAGCTCAAAGAAAATCCCGAGATTCCCCTTTGTAATGATTGTTCCTGTGTGTTAAACTCTTAAACACGATCTTTTCATCACGACTTGAACGCACCCTGAATCATGCATTCGTTTCTGGGTGCAGAAACTCGACTTCAACCCTGTAAACACCTCCCTCTGCTGCCTCTGCTATCGCTCTGAGAGTGTTCCTGAGTTTATGGAGTCAGTGTGACGTTACTGAACGCGCCCGATCCGAACGACGACACTGCGATCGATACTCGATAGCAGGCTTGGGATCGATGAATTTCTCATGCTTCAGTAATCAGGAATCAGGAAATGTTCCACATGCCTGTTGTTTTTATTCAAAACTAAATCCCAGGAATAAGAGATAAACTGATATTTACAGGATCTGTTGTATCGCCCCCTTGTGGCCTCTTACACCAGGCAGTAATGGACTGATCACTAACTCTGATTACAGGTTTCAACGGAATTTGAAACCAGCGTCTCAAACGCGCATCCTACCGATTGGATAATCTCTATAATCGGTGTTTTACAAAGTTCCTAGTTATTACTTTATCTTTAAACATCCGTTTATTATTCGTTTTGGATTCGATACGGAAGGATATTCTTTTGTTTTGGTTTGGATTAAAGCACAGGGCTTCTGGCTATCGCTCTCTCCTCCTTCACACTCGTTTACGTCTCTGCGACAAGATCAGACACGTCCTCAAAACCCGAATCCTGAAACTAGGTTTCATCAAACGTGCTGAAAATCCTCCCTGGAGTCATTTTCACACGTATTAACAGCTTAAACAGGCTGTCTCACACACATACGCACTCATAGACGTGCGATTCTAACGTGTTACACACCAACGTTCCACTATTTAATACAAAAATAAATGTTTAAAAACAATATTTTCCTATAGGCATAAAAGAAAAGATGTTTTTTAAAGCAGTGAGTGAGATTCAGTGATTAATCATAACATAAAGCTGAGATCTGTGAACAATATCATATATATCATATTATCGGTACGGTGAAACTGACCCGGTTTTCCCTGAGATCTCATTCATATGATTTATTAAAGAAAAATTATAATTAACTAACTGATGGGAATCTGTTGATTTGATTCAATATTTTCCCAATAATTATCCACATATCTGCAGTAGACTGTCCAGTGAGAGGCTTTGGTGGACTTAAGAGCTGGATTAGAATTTCTGTATTTTTAATAAAAGGTCATGTTTCTTGGGTGAAAAGCAAAAAATAAATAAAGAAATGAATCGAACAAGAGACGAGTTTCAGATGCGACTTCTTCCACACCAGAACTCCGGCTGTTATTTATTTACACGCTGCATCCTGCTTGCTGTGTTTTCTGTCAGCGCTGCAGATTCTAATAAACGCCATTGTGCTGGACTAATCCGGATAATTTGCCAGTCGGATCTGCCCTCTGGAAAAGAGAGAGAGACAGAGAGAGAAAAAACTACTAAAACAGCTAATTGTTGTGCTGTTGCTGAGGCCGTAAATCAGATTGTGCCGGTGTAATCTGATCTTTGTCACTGTGGCTATAAACACCATGTTTTGGCCCAGCATGCAGTTCTGCAGAGGAAAAAAAGCAGACGATTCGATTCAGGAGTCAGTTAGAATCTGATTCGGGAGTCAGTTAAAGTCTGATTCGAGAGTTTAATCAGGAGTCTGTTAAAGTCTGATGCAGGAGTATAGTCAGGAATCTATTAGAGTCTGATTCAGGAGTCGGTTGGAGACTGATTCAGGAGTTTAATCAGGAGTCTGTTTGTCTGACTTAGGAGTGAGTTTGAGTCTGATTCAGGAGTTTAATCAGGAGTCTGAAGTCTGTTAGTCTAAGGACTGAGTTCGAGTCTGATTCAGGAGTATAGTCAGGAGTCTATTAGAGTCTGATTCAGGAGTTTAATCAAGAGTCTGAGTCTGATTCAGGAGTCAGATCGAGTCTGATTCAGGAGTATAATCAGGAGTCTATTAGAGTCTGATTCAGGAGTTTAATCAGGAGTCTGTTTGTCTGACTTAGGAGTGAGTTTGAGTCTGATTCAGGAGTTTAATCAGGAGTCTGAAGTCTGTTAGTCTAAGGACTGAGTTCGAGTCTGATTCAGGAGTATAGTCAGGAGTCTATTAGAGTCTGATTCAGGAGTTTAATCAAGAGTCTGAGTCTGATTCTGGAGCCTGTTAGTCTGACTGAGCAGTGAGTGTGTCTGATTCATGAGTTTAATAAGGAGTCTGTTAGCATCTGATTCAGGAGTCAGTTAGTCTGATTCAGTAATTTATTTCATTGTGTTAATGAGGAGTCAGATCATAGGGAAATGACATGCAAACCCTAACAGAAAACATCAGCGCAGTCTCTCTCTCTCTCTCTCACACACACTGTAGAAGCTGGAGGTGCTGAGCAGTAGGTGATCTGTGCTGCTGCAGTTATTAAAATATTAATGTGATGAAACAGGACTCTGGGCTGTGAGCCTCTCAGCGAGCTCCATCCCTCTGCAGCTTCCTCTGTACTCGTCAGCGTGAGTGCAGAACCACATCGCTGTGCTGCGCCTCACCGCCGAGGGTTACAGGTATTTATAGAGTAAAGGATAGAACGCTCATACAGCTGTTACATAAGAACTTACGTAAGGTGAAAGTGTCGATAATCGCTTCTAGTGCTGCCATTTATACCATTCTGTTTCTTGCTCATTCTTTTTATATCTGCAGGTTTACACATCTTTCTTCCTCCACAGTTGTCACGTACACACTTCTTTTACTGTGCAGCTGTCATTTCTGGACTATTGGCATTTCCATCATTGCTGCCTATCCTCCTCTTCCCGATTCCGAAACCAGCTGCCTATCCTCCTCTTCCCGATTCCGAAACCAGCTGCCTATCCTCCACTTCCCATTTCCTCCAGGCTGCCGTTCCTACTTTTTATTTTTAGGTGCCAATTCTTCACTTTCTTCCTTTTTTCATTTTTCACATATATTTTCCTACTTTGTCGGTTTTAGAATCTGATTCAGGAGTCCGTTCGAGACTGATTCAGGAGTTTAGTCAGGAGTCTATTAGAGTCTGATTCAGGAGTCAGATCGAGTCTGATTCAGGAGTTTAGTCAGAAGTCTGTTAGCATCTGATTCTGTTGTTTATTTCATTAAGTGGGTTTAAGATGAGTCAGATCGTAGGGAAATGACATGCAAACCCTAACAGAAAACATCAGAGCACTCTCGACTTTTTATTTTTTAGGTGCCAATTCTCCACTTCCTTCCATTTTTCAATTTTCACATATATTTTCCTACTTTGTCGCTTTTACAATCTGATTCAGGAGTCAGTTAAAGTCTGGTTCGAGAGTTTAATCAGGAGTCACATCGAGTCTGATTCAGGAGTCAGACCACGTCTGATTCAGGAGTACAGTCAGGAGTCTGATTCTGGCGTCAGTTAGTCTGATTCAGTTTTTTATTTCATTGTGTTTATGATGATTTGGATCGTAGGGAAATGACATGCCAACCCTAACAGAAAACATCAGAGCACTCCCTACTTTTTATTTTCAGGTGCCAATTCTACATTTCCTTCCTTTTTTATATTTTCACATACATTTTCCTACTTTGTCGCTTTTCCCCTCCGTCTCTGGGATTCTTCCACATTCTTTTCCCTTTTGAGTCAGACATTCAACTCACAACCTGCACTTGGGGATAATTATAAAGTGGAGGATTATCCACACCACCTGCGTCGCCTGCGAAGAAGAAAGCGCTAATGAAAAGGAAAGTGTTAGATATTACCGATAGAAAATATCAGCATTCAAGCCTTCTGTGTTGGATTATTAATAGAGAGAAGGATCACTTGGTCCATCTGTAAAAGCAGAGGAACAGTCACACAGTTAAATGATGGATTCTGGACTCGAGAATCTTGCTCAGAAATAGCGTTTAAAAAAAGATGAAATAAATCCAGTCCATGGCAGAAGCTTCACGGTTTTTGGACCATTGACGTCTACAGGAAATCACTTCAGGGCTTTAAGCAGCCGGTTCTGAGCGATGACTGATCAGAGAATGCAGCGTAATTCAGACATAATCTAGATTTAATCTGTGCTGCTTATGGCAGTGGAAGAAAATGACATTACGTTCGATCCATTTATTCCTCTCGGGAGCAAAGATCTCTGCAGACTCGTCCGCTGGTAGCCTCGGTCATATCAACAGCCTGCTGAGTGGAAGGTAAAAGTTCATGCAAATATTGAGACACACTGATGATGTTTTCATGCTTATTCATGGTCAGTCTTGCGAAAGAAGAGGGTTTCAGATCAAAGTGGGACGAGGGTCTAAACCACGTCGTGAAACGGACAGAATCAAAACCAGAGAGAACAAAAATAATGTTTATTCTGCTTTAGGAACAGTACGAATGCAGTGCATCGTTATAAATAAACCTAATCACATCATTTCATCCACCTACAGCCCTTTATTTATTTCTGCACTGTTTATTAAGTACTAAATAATATTAATTATTAATAGAACATTTTATTACGCTAGCAGTATTCCCCAAACCTTGGGTGATCTAACCACAAATCATACGGAGAAGCTTGGCTTTGAGACTCCACTGCCATAAACTGGAGATAAGGAAGGTGGGGGTGTGTGTGGGGGGGGTGATCTGGAACTCAAATGCAAGAAAAAGTTTTCATCTCTATTACTCTGGCAGCTTCTTTGTTAGAATTTTCCAACCCCATATAAAGGGTGGAGCCTCAATCTGAATGTTGTGTAACAGCAGTGTTCACAAAAGATAGTAACACCATGAACCTTCAGAATCATCTAAAACTCCACCCTTTTAACAACTGGCCCTGCCACCCTGCAGCTCCTGACCCATTCCCCCACTCAGGGAGAGGCTTCACCAGGGAAGGAAGTATCTGCTTATCTTTTACAGTGTGTATAATAAAACAATTATATGTTTATCATTTATAAGTTACGTGGACTATTTGGCTTCTTTACTGCAGTGATGGCGGGGTCTTATTTGTATACTCTAACACGCAACAGCACCATTACATGTCTTGTGTGTTAAATTATTAACAGAACTTCTTTAAATGGTAAATAAAAAAATAATGATAAATCAATAGAACACAAGCCTTATTAAAACCCAAGTGATATTAAAGCCCTGGTGACGTTAGTTAGACAGAAACCACACAGCTTTCTCACACGTGTGACTTCGCATTATCCTAGTAATAAGTAATAATCAGGGGGCCAAGCATTTTTGGTACACTGCTGGTGACCCTTCACTGAGGTTTCTTGAAATCCGGTGCAGTATTGCGTAGTTGGGTGTTGTGTTTTGTGTAGCTCCCTGGTCCTGGAGTGCGGTTTCATTTCACCGTGTACTGTACCAGCTGTAGATGGGTGAAATGACAATAAAGCCACTCGACCTGACAGAGAGACACAGCTGCACTCGTCTTCATACATTATTAATATATTAATTACCCGGGTCTGCGCTAGTGCTGGTGCATTTAGACAACGACTTGCACATCGAAAACGCTGTTCACATGTTCAGTGTAACTAAAGCAGAAAGTAATTACGCTGATTTAGCACCAAGTCCATAGGCTTCGCGGCGGATCAATGCTTAAGTGGATCACTAGCTCACTAAGCAAAACGCCACATTGATCCCGAGCTGGACGTATCGGCCGTCAGGTCCGAGCCTTGAAAAACGTTCACGTCGACCTCGGCTTCAACGGGAAACTGGGAGATGCTCTTAACGCTCCATTATCTCGCCGGACATCATAGCGCACGAGAGCAAAATGCCAAACTGCGGCTGACTCCATTCGCTCAAAAGAATGCAGTAAAATGCCGGTACGGTCCGAGAAGAAATGTCCAGGGAGCGGAAGCAACGCTGTGACACTTCGAATAAGTGCTGATCCGGTGTTATTGCTGAAATATTCATACTTGGTGTCAGCATTACTTAAGTGCAACCAGAACTTCATTTGGAATGATTTATGGTCCTGGAGTGGAAGTGACTGCACTCAGAAACATTAGCTCCTGCTGCTGAGTTGCAAAGCTGACATCATTTAGGCTACATTTACACGACCCTTCCAGGGAATAACGTGATAAGGAATTCTACACAAAAAAAAAACAATAGGATTTTGATCATTCAATCTCCAGCTCAAACACATCCTCAGCACAGGCTGGGTCATATCCTCAAACCATCAGACTTGTATTTAAATGAACATACAAAATGTGCATGATTACGTTTAAGAAATTTAGCAAATCAGCATGCAGGTAAATTATTTACTCTAACTCCTACAATTTTACTTTTTTTTTTTTTAAACAATCAGATGAAAGTTACCACAGGCTCCGTCAGCTCCAACAATACCCAAGATCCACTCAGAAACACACACTGGAGTGCAATCATACAGCCAGTGGAACTTAATAATGCATGATGAGCGAGGCAGCTAGCTAATGCATGAATTGTTGCACATTGTGTTTGTGCTCTAGACAAACGACCAGCAAGTCATTCATCAATGTTTCTTCTATGATCCGTGATGTTCTGACAGGAGCATGGTGGCTTAGCGGTTAGCACCTCCTCCAGCCTGTGTGTGCACATGGAGTTTCTCCCTCTGCTTTAGGGGTTTCCTCCAGGTACTCCAGGGCTCCACCCCCAGCTCAAAGACGTGTTATAGGCTGATCTCTAAATTGTGTGTGTGTGTATAAAATTGTGCCCTGGGATGGGGGGGGGGGCGACATCTCCTTGTCCCCTGGAGTAGACTCGAGGCTCCCAGTGACCCGGTGTAGGTTAAGAGCTACAGAAAATGGATGGACAGATGGACGTGTAACTCCATGTGGAAGTGGTAGCTCAGTGGTTAAGACCTTCGACCTACAGCTCTGCAAGTGCAAATCCCATCATTGCCAAGCTGCCACTGCTGAGCCCCTGAATAAGACCATTAACCTTCAACTGCTCAGCTCTCTGAGATAAATGTAAGCTTCTCTGAATCACAGTGTCTGCCAAATTCTTCACATGTAGCAGTGAGATGATGTGCAGTTAAATGATTGTATTTTGCTTGGGTTTCATCAGTTTCCCCAAACATCATTTGGAAAAAAAATATCTATATAATTCTTCTGTGCCAATTAATCCATCTAGTAAAAACTGTTCTACCATCAGGTGCCTGGATTGATGTATGCAGTACAGCGGGTGATGTGATTCGGACACACAAGCTGTAATTTTAGCATCGAAGGGTATCACAGCACCACAAAGCATCCTAAGGTCAAACATCACCATACACCAAATGATTTATTCTGTCCTCCAAGCGACTTACAAATGAAAAAAATTAATAGCCTGGCCATGAAATCCACTTGTCCTGGGAGACTGATTTGTCCATGCTGGTCATCCATCACTGTCCAAAGCCCGATCTCAGCATTAGGAGCTTTACAGACGTCACTGCAGCAGATTACAGCTAGATCATTGCCTGATTATTGCCTACTGATTTGTGAGATGCTTGTCCTGTTCTGCTTCATGAGATCAGGAGGTCTTGTGAACCCTGTACAGCTGGAATAAAGATATTTTCCTCCAGACATAGCTGAATTCAACACCACTGTGGTAGATCAGTATAAAACCGTGGGCTTTTAGCAAAATGTTTTATATGAAGTATTTTAGAAAGGATAGGAAAGTGATCCCTGAACCCCCTACTGGACCCCATGCAAACTGGTCCTCAGACACCTACAGATCTTCCACAGCTTCAAGAAGGTTTAAACCTGGTACTCAGTGGCTTGGTAATGGTGGAGTGGATACTCAGTGAGCAAGGACCAGTTTAGGACAGGCTTTTTAATATTGTCAGAATTTGTAAACAATGAAACCAGGGCTACTTTGTGAAAATGGTGGAAGATGTACGATTTCATTTGCACACCAGATTCTTCCACCAGCTTTTAAATGTTTCTCATCATTAGCTCTGACAGATACCCGTGTGGAAATTTTTTTCGTTGATTAGTTGCTGTACTAAAGATAACAGATGAACCACTAAAATGTGGCAAAGATGTAGCTGCTCATCAGGAAGTAGAGTTTATTAGCTAGATGGAACTATAGACCACACTTCAACTAAGGGCACATCAAACCTTACTAGAGTGCACTTGGAAGTGGCTCGACATCAACTTGCTCAAACCGTACTGTGACTGCTGTTGAAATGCACCACCATTACATTTGCTAAACATCTGACGCCTTGAAACAGTGGCATGACTGATAGCTAACTTTCATCACAACATGGCATTTAGCATTATTTTGCAAAACATGAACACCAATCCTTTGGGTCTATTACCATATGTAGGTTTCAGATCTATGAGGAGCACTTTAACAATAAAGATAAAAATCTTACCTGTTCAAGTCCATCCTCATAATTTTGCCTCAGCTAGGCAGGTAGATGCTTCCAGGTGCTAACAAAAGCAGTAGGAATCAGCGAATAAGGCACCGTAGTGATGCTGTTCCAGCTGTCCGATGTTGGGTCGTAGCAGTCCAGTGTCTTACAGCGCTGTGTCCCGAAGTAGCCTCCGACGACATAGAGTTTGTTCCCAGAGGCTACAGCATGGCAGCTCATCCTTTTAGAGGTCATGTCTCCTACACGCATCCACTGGTTGGTTTCACAGTCGAATCGGTAAGCAGAAGCAGCAGTAAACTCCGTATCACCACCCATGATGAAAATCTGGCTTCCCAACACAGCGGCTGCAGTATAACGCCAAGGTTGAGGACATTCTGCTGCTATGGTCCATCGGTTCTCCAGAGGATCATAGCACTGGACTTTGGAAGCTTTGTCCCTGTGGATTGTAGTCCCCCCGAAAACAAACAGCTTTAGTTTAGCACTGACCACCGCAGCATTACTGACACCATCTCTGAGCGGCGCCATCATGGTCCATTTGTTGGTCAGCGGGTCGTAACGTTCTACTTGTTTCAGTGATACAGAAGGAGAAGCAGGAAAGACGCCAGCTATAGCAGTGTGTCCTCCGACTACATAAAGGCTGTTTTCCAGTTCTGCTGATCCATGCCCGAAACGTGCAATTAACATGGGCGCACCTTTAGACCATTCCTCATGGACCGTATCATATATCCAAACATCTTTTGACACGCCGTTTTCCGAGCCTCTTCCTCCGGTCACGTAGACCTTGCATCCAATGGCGCATGCACTAAATTCCTTTCTCGGACTGGGCAAGTCCGCCTTAGGTATGATTTCTTTTGCTTTATGATCCACTTGGTAGATTTTATCGCACATGAAGGTCTGGCCTCCAAGAATAAGCAACGTGTGACCAGCTTTGCGTGGCCTTGCACACGGACTTGTGACGACTCCATCGTTCTGCAGGATCTTCTTCTTGCACTGGATGGCCTCCTCAACAATCTGTCGACTCCGCTTGTCCAACATAACCAGTTCTTCGCAGGCCACAGCCTCGATCAGGCACTCGGAAGGCAAAAGTGCAAGACGGATCCCCCGAAGAAGCTCGGGAAGGTAGTCTCTGCGACTGTCTAAATCGTACCTGACCCAGCGCATGACCGCATTGAACACAATCTGCTCATCCTCGATCTCCAGCTCATCGCTGAGTATAAGGTCTAAAAGCTTGTCTTTAGATAACCCGTAAAAGTCCTCAGTGTCCCTGACGGCTTCAAAGTGAACCAGGCACATCTTCCACGAGAGTTCATACAGGCGCTTGCACTGATGAGCGTCGGATAGAAGCATCATACCCAAGCAATTAGACGAGTGAAGGTTCTTTTCGAGGAACTCTGCTGCGGCATCACGGATGTCATGAAACTGCAGCATATCTCCAGCTTCGAGAAGAGATTCCGCATTCTCCTCGTTAATGATGACCCGTGACGAGTAAGCAAAGTCCAGAAGTAGCTCCAGAACCTCTGGGTGCACGCTATCGCGGAAGTTGACGTCGCTGTCCAGGCTCTCACGGAGGCCTCCACTGAACATGGCTTCGAAGTAGCGACTGCAAGCTGCCAAAACGGCCCGATGGCAAGGGAAGGCGCGATCTCCAGCCCATAAGGTCACGTCTGTAAACATGCACTGTTTGCGGAGGGTGTTAAGGTGCGTCAGGACACTGTCGGGATGCGAGGGCTTGTGGAACAGCGAGATGTTCATGGACCCGGTGCTCGTCCTTGACTTGCGGTTTTCATGGACGGTGACTGACATGTTTTCAGGTACCGCCAAGGAATCAGCTTGAACTGAAGTAAAAGAAGAAAAACAGGTTAATTTAGTCTCTGAGCAGTTCTATAGAGTTGATGTCATGCAGCTAGAGGTGGGCAATATGGCAGAAAGAGATCCCAGTACATGATGGAGATCAGATTACATCATCTCATGAGGTTTTAGCTGCAGCAACAGCTGCAGCAACAGGTTCAGAGATTTTATATGGATATTGATACATCATATTGCCCAGCCCTTTCACGGAGCAAACACAGTGGCCATGACGACACCAAAGCGAAATACTCATCCAGGTCATGCATGCTGCAAGCTGTTAATGGTATTCGTGAAGGTTCCCGATGTTAGAAAACCTCGAGCTACACTGCAGAAACCACCAGCTGTTTACACTAATCTGGTTTTAGAGATACGAGCCCTCCTGAGGCAGTATCATCAATGACTGACATCGCGATACAATAAAATCATTTTTAACACACACACACTCATCATCGACGCCGCACTGACAGCTGAGACTCTTTGGGTTAGGCGTTAAGGAGTCAACAATAAATTAGGAGCTTAATTCAGAGGCTGTAATTCATGTGATATTTACTGAGACTATTACATTTAAGAGCAGAAGAGGTTTCATCTTCCAAGCCAAAGCTCGTATTCATTGATCCATGCAGCAGTTAAAAAATAAATAAATGAAACAAGCTGAAGTTCTTCTACAGGAATGTGAGCGTAGACGCCGATAAATAAAAACACACTACACATCTGAACAGGTCTAATGATGCATCTCAACACGCAGGCTAAGTTTATACGCTCATCTCTCTCCATACTGTTCTCACTAACGGTGTTGGAAACAAACATTCTTGGTGATGAGTCAGTCTGAAATATTAAAAGTTTCACGGTATTAATCTGTTTAAAAACACATGCTTGCTGAAAATATACACAAAAAAAATAACAATGAACACAAATGTTTGATTTTTCCTGTATAGTACATCAGTATTCATCATGCTGCTCTTCTCCTGCATCCAAAAAAAACTCCCTACTTTAAAAAACCCCCCAAAAAGTAATTAGTCAAAAACAATTTCAAAACAAGAAAGAGAAACAAAGGTTGAAAGATTTAATAGGATACAAACGGGGTACAAATAATGGTGCTGATAATTCACCGATCGGGCATAACATTATGACTACCTACCTAATATTGTCTTGGTCCCCCTTTTGCTGCCAAAAACAGCCCTGACCAGTCATGCACTGTGTATTCTGACACCTTTCTATCATTAACTTCTTCAGCTATTTGAGCAACAGTAGCTCATCTGTGGGATCAGATCACACGGGCCAGCCTTCGCTCCCCACGGATATCAATGAGCCTTGGCCGCCCAAGAACCTGTCTCCGGTTCATCACTGTTCCTTCCTTGGACCACCTTTGATAGATACTGACCACTGCAGACCGGGAACACCCCACAAGAGCTGCAGTTTTGGAGATGCTCAGATCCAGTGGTCTAGCCATCACAATTTGGCCTTTCGTTAAACTCGCTCAAATCCTTACGCTTGTCCATTTTTCCTGCTTCTAACGCATCAACTTTGAGGACAAAATGTTCACTTGCTGCCTAATATATCCGACCCACTAACAGGTGCCATGATGAGAATCAGTCTTATTCACTTCACCGGTCAGTGCTCAGAATGTTATGGCTGATCTGTGTACATAAACATGCTCGTTAACACGCGCACCCGGACGTGTTCGAACCCTGAGCAGCAGATCCGGAGTGAAGATGACCGTGTGGATGAACAGATTTGTAAAAGGATTATCTTGAAAATATACTGCTCTAGGCTTGCAAAATCCACCAGCGTCCAGCCGAGTTTCCGTGATCATTTCCCCCTGTTGTAAAGTGTACACGTGCAACGTCCTATACCTTCTTTTCCTTCATCTCTACATGCTTCAAAGTTCCTAAACCATGGGGAAAAACCTTCCAGCCTTATTTTCCATTTCAAGCATGCATCTTACTCACAGATCCAGATCCGGCATCCTCTCATGCCTTAATAACACGGATAAACGCCGGAACGAGGACGTGAGCATTTTAACAACCGGGAATGCGTGTGTGTGTGTGTATGCTGTGTTGTGGCGATGGTGGTGGAGGACGCCATGCTTGAGGAGGGCAGCTGCTGTTGGTCAGCTGCAGGACAATGTCAGGCATGCAGGAGGAAATGCAGGAGGGACTGATGCAGGATCAATGAGGGGTGAAATTGGTGGAAGGATCAGATGTCGTTTGGAGAAAGAAAAACACTTACGGTGACAAAATCTGCTGACCCAAGAGCAGGCTCTGACCGAGAAGATCTGAGGAGGCGTCTGCATGGGTCCCGAGACACGGCAGATCCTCTACACGAAAAACACACGGCGTGAGGGTGAGTCCAGGCCCCTCCCTGCAGCCGAGGTGAGGAGGTGCATCCATCGCTATTCTTTAGTTTGTTTTTGTCAGTGAATTTTTAATTCTTTAGAAAATGAAAACATTAGCTCTGACTCAGCATCTCGCCACCGCACTTCTACACACTTTCTCCGAGACGCTGGTGAGGAAGGAATAAAAGACTCTGTGCACGCCGTTACAGTAAACTAATCCACGATGCAGTGGTGTGATGGAGCGAGTCACAGACTGCACCCACAGTGTTTTATTCCTCTTCCACCACAGCTCCTCCATTCCAATTTATTTATTTACTAAAGACAGCGTCACTTCACACCGCTTAGAGATATTCAACATCCACTGCTTCGTTCCTCTTCTCACAATCTTATAATCTCACATTATCTCTCTTCAAGTAAAACCCAAATGTAAACAAAAACAACCTCATTTGACTGAGAAACCGCAAGGAACTCCTAAAAACTTGACACTGGAGACTCCGTAAATGTTACAACATAAACGTCTCCTCAGCCAGTTGACACCCCCCCCCAGTCCATGTGAAGGAGCTGTTACCATGGAAACGATAACGTGTATTAAAAATTATAATTTCAGAACACCTTCTGACCAATCAGCATCCAGAACCTTACAGCTCTTTGGTGTAGAACATCCAGACCTTTAACCTGGGCCAAGTAAACTGTTCCAGTGGTTACAAATAAATAAATCCACAGAAGTGTATTGGTTACAACTCCCAAAAGTGTATTGGTTTTGTGGTGGACTCGAGTCATCAGAACAGACTGTAAAAAAAAAAAACGATTTTAGCATTAGGAAGTTATTAAAATCAGTCAAAAGGATCTGATGAGGCGAGGGTGGTGAAGATGTTCCAGATGTTCATGTTGTATTGGTTTTAGTGAGATACTACAACCTTCACACAAAGGCTCTCGTCTTTAACGGAGTCTCACTGCAGATCAGGACGGACTTCTGCTTGGAGGGAGGGAAGGATGGAAAGAAGGAAGTGAAAGAAAAAGAAAAGGAAGGAATGAAGGAATAAAAGAAGGAAAGGAATGAATGAAAGAAGGAAATTAATTAATGAAGGAATAAAAGGAGGAAATGAATGAATGAAAGGAGGAAAAGAAAGACAGGAAAAGAAGGAAAAGAAAGAAAGAAGGAAAATTCAGAGGATGGAAACAGCTGGATTTTGGCCGGTAAAATTATTCCAGTGGTTATTTTGTTGGTTTTGGATTCAGTTCTGTCGTTTAACGAGAGTTTAATGTTTACTTTCTGTATCTACAACAAAATAATCCGCCCAGGACGCAGGAAAGAGGGATGGAAACTGCAGAGTGGCAACATGAAAAAGAAAGAAGATGATGTGAGGCAGCATTTAGTTCTCAGAAATTCTCCAAAAAGCTCACTTCAGCCAAAATTGAGCTTTATACTCGTTTACAGATCTTTTACTCCTTTTTACTTTTATTTAACACTCAATTAACAACAGCAGCTGACCATCGCTGGCAGTCCTGAAGGCCCAGCTTCACCGCTGACCGTTACAAAACGGCGAAACTGGAGACTCCTTCCATACGTTTTCTTTAAGCATCTCCTGTTGCCATGGAAACGATAAGTCATCAGAGCGAATGCATTAATATAATAATCCTGCACTAGTGTCAGATCAGCCGAGCGGATTCCGGAGAGGAGTGTAGCGCAGCGGAGAAAAGGACCGGTGTGAAATCACCGCGTGAGGAGTAATTAAACCATCTCCCAGCTCGTAAAGAAGTTCCTCTGAAGTTCATCCCGTCTCCCACGGCAACGGTCGCTCAACGACGGAGGAAACGACGCCAAAGTCGCCGAACATGAACAAGTGACACCTTTTAAGTGAAGAATAAAGCTCCTTCTTCTGTGGAGTGTTCTCTCTGTCAGCGCCGCTGACCGATTCTCCTCACCATCCTTTCACTCGGAACGTTGGTATTCCGGCCGCAGCGGGAAAAGGAGGAAGCGAGGCGCTTTTCGGTGCCCCCCCCCCTCAAGTCAGAATCAAACCTTGGCAACGTTTTCAGGGTTTACAACATTCAGTGGCATGAAATCCGTCTGAACACCGAGAAAAAAAAAAAACAACTTCTATTAGCTCGGGGAAGTCAGTAAAAAAAAAAAGAAAGAAAGATGGAGCGGTGTGACAGATCAGAGTCTGGAGACGAAGCTGCTGGAAATTCAGGAATGCGGAGGAGTGGAGACGTGAGAATCACCAGGAGATTTTATGCAAATTTTGACATCTGCCTAAGAAACGAGACGATAAACTAAAGATGTGACGATTTTTCTATCCGCTTTTCTGAAACATGAGTTACGAGTCTCACTGCTGCTTCATTTTCTTTTCGTTTCTAAATCTGTTTAAACATTAGCTAGAAAAAAAATTAGCATGATGTTTGATAAGTCCACCAACGAGGACATGGCGGTAAATAAAATCCACAGCTGAAGTTAAGGGACATGAAGCTGTGGGCTTTTTTTTTTGTTCGGAAGGCTGGACACGTGTCCACTAGCGCCGAGTGATGATGATGAGGGTGATGTATAAAGGAGGTCAACTTTTGTGAGATTTGTGATCTGTGAATGTTAACTTTTATTGAGGACACGGCTTAACTTACAACATTTCTGACTTTATGATGTTTTTTGGGGGGGGACCTGTAATCTATTAGATAGGCAACAGGCTGAAAAGGAGAAAGTACGGCTTTCTTAAACATTTGAGAGTTTGTTTTACTCCATCATTTGTAAGCGATGTAAAAATGACAAATGTATTTCTAATTTTTTACGTCAGCATTAGTGTATTGAAGGGAGTGTGTGTGTGTGTGTGTCCGTCCTTCATTCACCACAATATGATATTTCGGTCACATGACCCCGCCCTAGACTCCACTCTCATCGTTACACACTCCGCTCGTCTACTTTTCTTCTTCTTCTTGTTGTTTTGTTTTTGTCCTTTCAGAAACAGTTAATTATTTCTCCTCACACAACAACCACGACATCGGAGACACAGTACAGCGGCAGATAATAGCAGGAGAAGCTAAACGCCTAACAGCGAGTGAACTATGACCCGGTCAGATCCACTTTTCCCCCCTTTTTTTCTTTCTCTCAGCAGAACAGGTTTGTGTTTCTGCTGCGTCTGCGGAAACCTTGTTGACACACCGGCGTTTCACTCACACACACACGATGACGTGAATAATTCAATATGTGAGACGTTAAATAAAATTAAAAAAAAAAAAAAAAAAAAAGTATAATGTATTCATCACTACAGCTGAAAAATAATTCTAGTGTTTAACTTTATAGACCACATCACTTGGGTCTCTGAAGTTTATCTGGAGATTTTTGTTTTGTTAAATATAATTTCACAAAAAATAAATAAATAAAATAAGTATGTTGGACAAAATGTAAAAAATATTCATTACATAAATAAATATAAATTAAAAAGCAAAAAGAAATAAAATAAAGCATGTGTAGAATATAGTATAAATAAATTATTAAAAATGTTCAAATTGAAAGGAGTTGGATTAAAAATCAATAAATATTACATATCACTTTACTAAAATACTACATGAACTATAACGCAAAAATACTAACTAAAGCAAATAATTAAAAATATATAATACATTATAAATTATAAATACAATCAAACCTACGCAAAATACTCTATAAAACAAAATTATAAGTTATAAAACCGATAACAAATAAACAAGCAAATAAAAAAATAAGCAAATTCAGCTACCGATAAAAAAATAATAAAATAAATAACTAATTTAAAACGTTAAGTTTAATGTTATATATAGAATTAATACTATTTATAATAAGCACTGGGCTACTTGTAGCTTAGCTAAACAAGTATTAACCAACCTTAACATTTCTATTAAAACCAAAACCCTAAAACACTCATTTAAAATGTCAAATAATACTTTAAAATGTTTACATTTAAAAGAATTTGCCAAACTGTGTTTATAAACCCGATCAGACTTTGTATAATCTAGCTAACGTCGCTAGCGTCAAATCTCGGCTGGCCGAATCCCCAAACAGCTCTACATTCCCTACAAAGTCGCCCTATGTTGTGTGCGAAATAATACTACACTGCACCCTACGTAGTGCCATCGGAGGCCATTTGAGACACAGCCCAGGGTTTCGCCAGACCAGTGCGTTGGCATGCAGTGAAGTGAAAAGACTTCAATATAAATGAACATTTAATCAAACTGGGAGCGGCTATTTCTGGTTAACCAAGACAAGCTGTATTTTAAACACGTATTTACGAGTTTCTCATTGATTGTGGAATTCACTTATGCTGATGAAGCCATGTTTGTGTGACGGAAGACTGAAGACTAATCAAAGTAGCCAAACATTTGCGTTAGAAAAGAAAAGAATGGATACTCACACATACAGAAACGTAGATCTTTCCGGATTTATTCTCCGCTACGTCTGAATCTCTGGCAGGAACATAATCTTTATTTCAGAGGCTACGGTCGAGATTAAATCTGCTTTTAAACACGCTTTACCTGCACTTCAGTCTTTAGGCGACTGAGAGCCGATAAAAAAAATAACGTGGAAGTCTTTATGTCTCCCCAGAAAACAAGGGCGGGGAAATTAAGAGCGAGCGACGTTGGAGTTAGCCAATCAGAATCAAACTTCCGTAATTCTAATTTGCACGAGTGGCGAATGGGATTCGAGCACGCTGGAAATGGGCGCGATTTTGCCCAGTACAAAAGCAACCAATCGCTGACGAGAGGGCGGGGCTTCGAGTTTGAGCGATGATAACGCACCAGAACAATAAAGATCTGAAACGACCAGGAAATGAGCATCTATCCATCTATTAATTCTTCCTTCCTTCTGTCTGTCTGTCTGTCTATCTATCTATCTATTAATTCTTCCTTCTATCTATCTATCTATCTATCTATCTATCTATCTATCTATCTATCTATCTATCTATCTATCTATCTATCTATCTATCAGATATACTGTTGGATGTTGCTATTCTTCCTAATAATTCTTGTTAATTCTTCCTTCTGTCTGTCTGTCTGTCTATCTATCTATCTATCTATCTATCTATCTATCTATCTATCTATCTATCTATCTATCTATCAGATATACTGTTGGATGTTGCTATTCTTCCTAATAATTCTTGTTAATTCTTCCTTCTGTCTGTCTGTCTGTCTGTCTATCTATCTATCTATCTATCTATCTATCTATCTATCTATCTATCTATCTATCTATCTATCTATCTATCTATCTATCAGATATACTGTTGGATGTTGCTATTCTTCCTAATAATTCTTGTTAATTCTTCCTTCTGTCTGTCTGTCTGTCTATCTATCTATCTATCTATCTATCTATCTATCTATCTATCTATCTATCTATCTATCTATCTATCTATCAGATATACTGTTGGATGTTGCTATTCTTCCTAATAATTCTTGTTAATTCTTCCTTCTGTCTGTCTGTCTGTCTATCTATCTATCTATCTATCTATCTATCTATCTATCTATCTATCTATCTATCTATCTATCTATCTATCTATCTATCTATCTATCTATTAACTCTTCCTTCTATCTATCTATCTATCTATCTATCTATCTATCTATCTATCTATCTATCTATCTATCTATCTATCTATCTATCAACTCTTCCTTCTGTCTGTCTGTCTGTCTATCTATCTATCTATCTATCTATCTATCTATCTATCTATCTATCTATCTATCTATCTATCTATCTATCTATCTATCTATCAGATATACTGTTGGATGTTGCTGTGTAAACATTTATACACACTCATCCTCTTCTTCCTCTTCTTCTTCCTCTTCTTGACTTGTTTTGTTGTGAATCATTTTTGAGTAAATTGCGAACCTCAGCTCTGCATTATTGGTGTTTGATGTGTAAATGGGTGTATAGTTGACTTACTGCTCCCTCTAGTGCTGTGATCACACACACACACACACACACACACACACACACACACACACACACACACCTCTCTCTCTCTCTCTCTCTCTCTCTCTCTCTTTCTCTTTAATAATTCACCCTGATGTTCAGTGAAAGTTACTGGGCTTATTTATGGGACCAGAACAAGTTGTAGAATAATGGGCTGTTTCTTTTTTTTCCCTCAATCCATCCTTCACTTCTTAATAATTTATTATCTTCCCGTTTATCCTCATTCCTGCACTGTGCTTGTGGCTGCTGTAGTACCATTATGGAGATGGTCACCTGTATATATTTCACTTGGAGACATGAGCGTGAGAGTTTCATTTTAATTTTATATTAATTTTAAACTTTTAATTGATTGTCCATCCATCCATCCATCCATCCAAATCCATTTTTCTGTTTCTTTCTCTTTTTATTTAGATCCATCCATCCATGCATCCACCAACCTATTTATCTTTATTTCTCTTTTTTCCATCCATCCATCCATCCATCCATTCATGGTGGTCATAGTTCTATGGACAGAGCCTCAGTCTACCCAGTCAAGGGCAATGAATGGTGGAAGACTGGGAAAGAGTTAAGATTGAGGTCCAGAGAGGGGACAGTCCAGGACCGGTCCAGAACATGTGGAGATGTTACTCTGGGCTCTAATGATGATGATGATCCTGCTCGAGCAGGTTTGCTTTTGGACCAGGTTACTGCACTGTTAATCCCCATGAAGACTGCATGTAGAGCTGTGACCTTGGTCCAGTGTCCCCGGGGTTCAGGGTATGGATCAGGCCTCAGCTCCTGGAACCTTCTGGAAGCTATGGGAAGGAGTAGAAGACTGATATGTACATAATCTGGTGAAGAATTTAAAAAGAGGGGTGCCTTTGAGATTAGAATCCTGTCTAATCTGGAGGAATGTGGAGTGGAGCAGATATCATGGAACAATGGCTCAAATTTGGGCCATCTGAAGAAAAAAAACCCTGCATGTACTGTTAGTGCTGCTGTTATTGTTAGCGCATCTACAGTGGAGTGGATAAAGCTCAGATCTCGATGTTAGATCTATACACACCTAAACATAACACATGACCTCTTTTCTCATTCATCAGAGGTGTTCAATCTCATCTTAATGAAAAATCCAGCTCAGATGTAGAGGAGCCACTGGAGCAATGCTGGAGTCGAGGTCCTAGACGGCAAAGGAGCTCATGCTGGCTAGTTAGCAACCTATGAGGAAACAATGATGATGATCTGACGGAAGTTTTAGCATGAAAGTTGAAGCTTTGGAAGCTAAACTGTTAGAGCAGAGTGTTGAGAGGGTAAAGCTGGACGAAAGTCTAAAGTGCCACTGCAGTGCTCTTTAATCGAGGGCACCCACAGCACCATCATTATCAGCCTGGCATTAAGCAATGAAGAAACGTAGACTAAAAAACCCCTCAGAATTTCATTCCGGAAGGAGGTCTTTGGAAGTCCTTTTGGGTTCAATGTAGAAACGAAAAACAGAGTGATCACAAACACAAACCTTAAATTATCCAATAAACACTTGAAGAACTCCTGATGTTGATCTACTGGCCTTTTATCTGATTCACAGTCTCTGCTAATAGAAAAAAAACATTCACAGAGCAGGAAATGAGAGAAATGGAAAACAGAATCGGACCAAAACTGGAGCCCCGTGGAACACCTTTATTTCCATTTGTCTACAGATCAGTAAAAATGCATGAGCAAGGGATAAAGTCTACAGTCTTTTGTATTCAGATCATTTAAACGTGTACCAGGCGTCATCTTTGAACAAACTCCAATCCGGGAGTTTTATTAAAGCAGACAGCGAGCAAGCTTCTGTCCTTCTTTAAGGTGTGTGTGTTAGCAGTGAAACACATGCTCCTCCTATTAAGATTCTTCAGGAACATGGTAATGCTGTATTAAATTCAGCCGAGTGCTTGGTGAAGCTTTTTGTGGAATTTAGTGGCGCATGAAACATGAGTTACGGATAATTTTAAAGCATAACAAACCATTTCCCCTCTTTATATATGAGCAGTGTAAAGCTTTCACAAGATTACAGATATCTGATGAGTGTAAGGTGAGATTTCTGCATGTGTGTGCGTCACACACACACCGGATCAGATTATACTCTTCATAGTAATTCTTTAATTCTGGCGTCACATCAACATCCCAGAGTGCACACGGAATTATATTTACATGAAACGTCCCACAAAACAGTTAGAACCTGTCCTGCATTGGTTCCTTCAGCAGCTTCTGAACTGTTACAAAGCGCTGACACTGGAGACTCCTTCCATAGAGAAACACAGGAGTGTGCGCTGTACACATCCCTGTGAATGAGCTGTTGCTATGGAAACCATGCGGTATAAACCTGCACTACAGTCAGAGCTGCTGTAAAAGAGAATTAATCAGCACCTGATCCACCAATCAGAGTCCAGAATGGAGCAGCTCCTTGTTTCTATAGTAACAGCTCATTCACAGGGACGTAGCGCGGATGCTCCAGTGATAATAAACAGGTTACTAAAAGTGTGTAATTACTGAAATGATGACGTTTTCTGTAAGGAGACACTGATTTATGTATGACTTGTTGACTTGATGGACTTGACCAATGGAAGGAGTCTCCGGTGTCAGCGCTTTGTATCAATATGTGTGTGTGTGTGTGAATGACGAATGGAAGGAGTCTCGAGTCTCCAGTGTCAGTGCTATGAATGTGTGTGTGTGTGTGTATGACATGTGGAAGGAGTCTCCGGTGGCAGTTCTGTGTATTAATGTGTGTGTGTGTGTATGATATGTTGAAGGAGTCCCCAGTGTCAACGCTGTATATCTGTGTGTGTTTGTGTGTATGATGTGGTGAAGGAGTCTCCAGTGTCAGTGCTGTGTATCAGTGTGTGTGTGTGTGTGTGTGTATGATGTGGTGAAGGAGTCTCCAGTGTAGGTGTTGTGTATCTGTGTGTGTGTGTGTGTGTCTGTGTGTGAGTGTATGATGTGGTGAAGGAGTCTCCAGTGTCAGTGCTGTGTATCAGTCAGAGTTGAAGCTGGAGCTTGAAGTTCTTGAACATCTTCAGGACAGAGGAGTTTACACTTCTTTACAGTTTCTATAGTAACATGACAAGCTGACAAGCTGAGATTTTTCTCTTAAGAGAGAGAATAAAGAGAGAGACTGCTGAGGAGACGAGTCTTTATAGCTGATAGAACATAATAGGCAACAGGGAGTTACTCATTACAGATCAAGAGAACCAAAAGAAACAGAAACACTAACACACACACGCTTATATATATATATATATATATATATATATGTGCGCACACAAACATAAATACTCACACATATGTGCTGATGATGGATGAAAGTGGTGAAAGCAGCTGAAAGCAGTAATTAGCAAAACATCTTCTACACTTACTCCAATCTTTTAAACCAGATCTGTTCAGAAGGCCACGTGGGGGTCACGGCAGAGACGTTATCCCCTCCAGCATGATGCATCAGGGCTAAAATAGAAGAATGCCAATCCTGAGAGGATCTCCATGGGCTTGAATTGGAGGCCTGCAACCGTAACCACAACTTGGCTGCAGATGCTGATGCCACCGAGGCAGATTTTCCTCAGGGTGGTAAAACTTGAGCCAGACGACTTTTTTTTAAAGGAGGCTTTAAATTTTCCGTCTGGACCCAACTTGGGAGCTCTTGTGCATCGGTGAGCGAGTGTACGGCGTCCACTTCAACTGCACAGAAGAAGAGTAAATTCATTTTTAAACACATTTCTACAACATGGCCACCATCTTGGCAGACGAAGATACGGCACCGCAAGCTGCTCCTGTTTTGATGTTCCGCAAAGCGTCTCTGTTTCGAAAGCTGAGGGAGCATCTGAAGTGTAAGTGTGATTGTTTTTTCCTTATTATTTAAAACAGCTTCTTATATAAAACTTAAAAAACAAACAAACAAAAAAAATAAAAATAAAATAAAGGCTATAGGAAAATAGTAAAACATGAAAAGTGCAGCAATATATAAATGAGTAAAATATACTGTACAGTGGGATTTTAAAAAGATGATAATAATAATAATAATAATAATAATTATTATTATTATTATATTTATTTATTTATTTATTTATTTATTTATTTATTTATTTATTTATACAATTGGCCAATGATTTTCTAATGGCAAAATCAGAAAATCAAATGATACAAAATCAGAAATTTTATTTCTGATGTGTTTAAATCTTTTTATTTAATATATTAAATATTTGCTATATATTATTTATATAAATAAATAAATAGAAATAAATAAAATATATTAATATACTATTTTTATTTATTTATTATTGCTATCCAATCATTATTTACCATTTCTTTACTGTTTTTTTGTCACTGTGAGCCTATTAAACCCATAAAAATAAATTATTTAAAAAATGAAACTGCTTTTCTAATTTTTTTTATTTAATTATGTTTTTTTTAATTACACATTTAAATTGAATTAATCTAGCATTTTAATGATTTTTAAAAGTTTTCTTCTTCTCCTTCTTCCTGCAATAAAGGCTAATTTAAAAAGAGCAAACCATGCCAAACAGGAAGTGATGAAATAAATAAGCACTGAAATAAATAAGTCACTGTGTAAATGAACATGAAGTAAAATAAAGGTTAAAAGAAATGAATAATGAGTAAGTAAGTAGTGTTTTAAAAATAACCTCCTGAACACAGTGCTCTTAATATTTATTATTATTATTATGATAGGTAATAAATTCTTATCACAGCCAGTGAACTGTGAACAGTGTGCTGCTGCCATGGCGATGGTGGATGTATCGTTCCTGTTTGGTATCAGCTGTAAAAACCGAAACAGCCAGTGAACTGAGCTACTGCACTTTAGACGACCCAGATTTAGACACCAGAGATCTCGCTATGAAACTGTATAACATGCTGAGGACGAGCTGTGATTTGGCAGCATGATGCCTTTTTTAAAATAAAGTGTGTGTGTGTGTGTGTGTGTGTGGTGTGTGTACCAGTGTCATTAGGTTCATTTCTGCTATTAAACGCAATATAAATAAATAAATAAATAAATAAATAAATAAATAAATAAATAATAATAATAATAATAATAATAATAATAATAATAATTATTATTATTATTATTATTATTATAAATGTTGTTGTTGTCACTGTCCAACTGCCCCACCCACCAATTAATTGACTTGCCATCAACTGATAAACTCCACTGGCTGAAAGGAAGACCAATCCACTGATCTATTGGCCCAACCACCAAGTGAGTAATTGACTGACCAAACCACAACTGATCAACTTTCTAACTAACTGGCACCATCCACTGACTGACCTACCAAATGACATCTAACTGCCTGATTTATCAACCGTCTGTGACAGACCAATCCAATGACAGATCATTCCAGCTGCTGTCCAATCCAGTAACAGATCATCCCAGAACAACCCACTGACCCACCCTTGACTGTCTGTCTGATCCCTAACCAACTGGACCTCCCTTTGACCAATCCACCAACTGACTCACTGAGCTAGTAACCTAGCAACCAACTAATCGAACCACTACAAACTGACCAACTGAACCACTTGACCAACCAAACATCCAGCCCACCTTGGAGCTGGGAAGCCCAGCAGTGGATGTTGTCTTATGTAGCTCTGTGTCTTTATGTAGCATCAGGGTCTCCTGGATTCATTTCACTGTGTGCTGTATCAGTATTTGGTCAAAATAACAGTAAAAGCCTCTTGACCTGACTAAACCACTGACTGACCCACTGACTAAAGAAGCTACCAACTGACCCACCCACTGACCCACCAACCCAATATGTGTTAACCTACTGGCCCACTGGCTGGAAGGTTCACCTCCACTGACCAACAACCAAGCTACAAACTGTCCAACCCACCAATGACTGACTCTCAGCTGACCAATCCACAGGCTCTAAACCTTCAGCTTGAGACTAAATAAACACTAACTTTTACCTGTTGCACGAAACCTGTGCAGCAGAACATGTTCATCTCACTCAGCAGGTCACTGCAGGAATTTAGCTGAAGGTCAGAATGAAAAGTTTGGGACAGAAGAACACATTGGAGAGTGTCTGGGAACTCCAGAGAGCAGACATTAAAAGTGAGAAGCTCAGCGTGTATTTATTTTCCAGCCATCTGTTACTGTTTATATCAAGCCGTCCTTCAGAGACCAGACGGATTGTAGAAGACTGTGCGAGATGAAATGCATTACTGAACTTAGCGTCACTCACTGAAACCATGCTAATCATGCTAATCATAAACGCCTGAGATTTTTCTCAGGATCGCAGGCTAAATAAGAATTAGACACATGCTAATCATATGCATTTAACTGAAAAAGCTTTTAAGATGTTAAGATCTTTTAAGATGCTATGAGCTCGAACCTGGCTTTTACTAGCATCCACATAGAGACGCTAACTAGAATCTTTCATTTTGTTCTTATTTCCAACACCTGTTTATTTGTTGTTGTTGTTGTGAACATGATTGCACTAAGTGTGTGTTTGTGTAGCCAAATATTTGACTTACTAATGATAAATGGAGAGCAGAAACTCTGTGTGCTAGCCAAGCTATGCCGCTTATGCATGTCCGTTAGCATGGGCTAATCTCTTCAAGGGTGCAGGGAAAGGCAAGCGTTTGCAGTAAATAAAACTAGAGAACGCTCGATGACAGAACTTTGGAGACTTTTTTTTGTCAGTTGCCATGGTGGTGGATAACGTTGTACCGTGAACACTGAGGCTAATTTTCACGATGGAAGGATTGTCTTGCTTGTGTGAGTGTTACATATGCTGTATATTTCTTACAGGTCAGTGCTACAGGGTGTAGTGTGGTTAACTTCATACCGTGTATGCTAATGCTAATCCTTGTAACGGTTACAAGAAACGCTGAGCTAAATCTGATTAGTGATGCTAACTTTATTTCAGATGTTTTGCTGCATTAGCCATTCTCTTGATCTGTAATGAGTTACTTCTTGTTGTCTCTTGTGTTCTGTCAGCTATAAAGACTCATCCCCTCAGCAGTCTCTCTCTTTATTCTCTCTCTTAAGAGACTATAGACTATCTCTCTTATGTTACTATAGAAACTGTAAAGAAGTATAAAAATGTAGATATTGCTAATATCTTGATCTATCTATCTATCTATCTATCTATCTATCTATCTATCTATCTATCTATCTATCTATCTATCTATCTATCTATCTATCCATCCATCCATCCATCCATCCATCCATCCTTCCATCCATCCATCTAAATAATACTGTTGGATGTTGCTGTGTAAACATTTATACCCACTTCTTCTTCTTCTTCTTGTCTATTTGTTAATTATTTATTTGTTTGTTTGTTCTGTTAAAAAAATCCAAAATCTGCTAAAGAGATTGGAAAAACATGTTCCATGTATACATTTATTTAAATCATATCTCTCTTCCTTATTTAAATCAAAACTACAATTAATCTTTCTTTGTTTCTGCTCTCTCTCTCTCTCTCTCTCTCTCCCTCTCTCTCCCTCTGTCTCTCTCTCTGTCTCTCTCTCTCTCTCTCTCCGATTATATTTGACTGTTATCTCTGAGCACTAGAGGGCGACACTCACCCAACATTTCACATTTCCGAAACTCTTGCTGTAGTGTGTAGTGATTTCTGTATAAAAAATTAAAAGGGGGCGTGGTGTTTATGCTGGTGTTTATTCATCGAGTGACATATTTAAGTAAGATTTATCCAAATTCACCATCATTTTTGCAGTTCATGTATTTTGAAAGCGCTCCAGAGTTTCTGCTCTCCATTTATCATCAGTAAGTCAAATATTTAGCCACACACACACACACACACACACACACACACACACACACACACACACACACACACACAGCTGCCTCATTATACATTATCATACAAAACACTCATATCAGGCCAAAACAGACTGGGGAAAAAAAACCCACAACAAATAAACAAAACAAAAAACAAAAACAAAAAACTCTTAAAAATAATATCTGTACCACCTGTAACTGTTTTTTAATTACATATGAGGAGAAAAGGGAATAAAATAAATGAAATATAATCAAACTGTAAATACTGAGTGTTACCTGCAACAGAAATAATAATAATAATGAAAAAGAAAAAAAAGGAAAATAATAATAAGAGGATTAAAATGATTGAAAATGAAATAATTAATCTTGTGAAAAATCAGATAAATCAATAAAATGCACTGGAATAAAAAAAAAACCCAAAATGGCTGAAAGAAAAAAAATGCTACCTTTCCACAATCAAAACCTGCAACAAACCTGTTAGCATATGATCTGAAGATGGCTACGTATTTGGTGAATTTCTAGCAAACATCTGGGAGGCGGGGCCTCATGTTCATGGGCGTGGATGGTGGGCGGGATCACAGTACACATTTAAATGAAGTAATGTAAGTGTGAAAACTGGAAGCCTTGGTGAAAGCTATGAACTCCTGACAGACGAGTGCTACTGCATCATACAGTGTAACAGCCAATCAGGATTCAGTATGCAAATACAGGCGGAAAGGGGCGGAGCTTCTTGGTTAGAGTCTGCTTCTAATTTGCATCTGTATAAAATGTCACAGCTTCTCTTTGGCTGAGTTTGTAAACCTGGAACGTGTTTAAATTCAGTCTGTTCGGCCAATTAGGATTCAGTATGCAAATACAGGCAAAAAGGGGTGGAGCTTCTTGCTTCTAATTTGCATCTGAATAAATGTCACAGCTTCTCTCTGGCTGAGTCTGTAAACCTTGAAAGTGTTTAAATGCATTGTGTCCAGCCAATCAGGATTCAGTATGCAAATACAGGCAAAAGGGGCGGAGCTTCTTGCTTCTAATTTGCATCTGAATAAATGTCACAGCTTCTCTCTGGCTGAGTTTGTAAACCTGGAGAGTGTTTAAATTCAGTCAGTCCAGCCAATTAGGATTCAGTATGCAAATACAGACAAAAAAGGGGTGGGGCTTCTTGCTTCTAATTTGCATCTGAATAAATGTCACAGCTTCTCTCTGGCTGAGTTTGTAAACCTGGAGAGTGTTTAAATTCAGTCTGTCCAGATTATTTCCTGGCAGTCAGACTGAATGATGAGATTTTGTCAGATGATGAGATGAAGATCTCATCTGTGATTTAGAAAAAAAAGAACAACAGGGACTCAGAAACAAACATGGCCTCGGTGTGAGGATAACGTCCCAATGTGGGAGTGTCTGGAGCTGCCCATGACACGCGTCAACAAACCCCACAACCCCAACTGGTTTTAGTGGAGCTCTCTCCTGCTGGTGGCTTTAAGACATGTGAGACTGAGACTTAATAAGAATGATTTCATCAGGACATTATCGGCGGCCATATTTGGTCACTAAATCAGAAAGGCTTTTTTTTTTTTTCCTGCCTGGAGCTTCTTCACTGCTGATAAGAAAAATCGATCAGTCGGTCGTTTGTCGCTGTTGGCGACGCATCGAGCTGCTTTTGCGTTCACAATACAGATGTTCTGTGATCTCGTGTCTCCTCTGAATGTGGTTTGAGTGATGAGCGATGGGATCAGAACACTGCGCTGAGACACGCCAAGCCTCGACCTGGGAGACGGGAAATTAGGTGCAATGTTTGTGTGACGATAAAGTCTCATATACACACATTCATCATGTCACATCAATAAAACACTATCTGAGTAAACATCATTAACCACACAGTTACTTAATAACGAGACAGATTATTTCTCCACCAGCTTTTTTGTTTTTCTCGCTGAAACCCGGAACTGCATCCTGGTTAAAGAGCTTTTATTTATTTATTTATTTTATTTATTTTAATTATCCACCTCTGGTGACATGTAAATGGTGTGTGTGAAAGCAGCATGATGCATTTTACAGCCACATTTATCAAATCTAACATATTCCAATATTACCGTCAAACACAGATAAGACTCTATCGACCCTGTTTGTAGACATTTCTACTCATTTCAAACATGTCTTAATAATTTAGCTCATTTTATCTGTAAACACATGAGACTGCTAATGTTGAAATCACTAAAAATATCTACAAATAAATAGTCTTAGGTTTATTAGGCTCTTGGAACCGGAAACACTGGATAAATTTGATTTTATTTTTTTTACGGTGTGAGATTTTGGTTAGTGAAGGTGAAGCTGAGGCAGCGTGAGAGTCGGACCAAAACCCTGGACGGTCCTCAAATCAAACCTGGTCTTCTCTCTGGAGTCCAGGTCCAGGAATCCAAAAAAACCCCAGAGGCCATATTTTGTTTTAATTACAGCTCAGGAATTCAGACGATTCTGATCTGGACGTTGATTCGGTTGATTCAGTTACAGTGTTAGCGATGTTTTGGTGTTGATTGTTGCTTAGTGCTTCCTCTGAACAGGTGTTTAGCATATGTTCCTGTGAAGAAATTACACAGGCTGTAATTTCACCTCCTTCTCTCTCTATCTCTCTCTCTCGCCTCCTCTGTCTGTCTGTCTGTCTGCCCCCCTGTCTGTCTCTCTCTCTCTCGCCTCCTCTGTCTGTTTGTCTGTCTGTCTGTCTCTCTCTTCCTCCCTCCCCCTATCTCCACCACTCCCCCCTCCTCTGTCTGTCAGTCTCTCTCTCTCTCTGTTCCCCCTCTCTCTGTGTCTCTCTTTCTCCATTTCCCTCTATCTCTGTCTTCCCCATCTGTCTGTCTGTCTGTCTGTCTCTTCCTCCATTTCCCTCTCTCTCTGTCTGCCCCCTGTCCGTATCTCTCTGTCTCTCTCTCTCTCTCTCTCTGTCTGTACTTCCTCCTCCGTATGCCTGTCTGTCTGTCTCTTTCTCTTTCTCCCTCTTCCTCTCTCCTCCAGTCCCCCCCTCCATCTCCATCTCTCTCTCTGTCTTACTGTCTGTCTGTCTGTTTCTCTGTCCCCCCTCTCTCTTTCTCTCTCTTTCTCTCTCTCTCTCTCTCTCTGTCTGTCTGACTGAGAGTTCGTGTTTCATGTCCGTGGCTCTGTGGAAAGTGCTATTTCAGCCATGCGCTGCTGCGAGCTCAGACCATCTCTCACATTACAGCCGGTGTGTGATTGACGGCTCCACGGCTCCTTAAGCTCTCGCTGGAAAATAAAACCATAGAGTCCTGCTGCGGTGGGAATTACCAACATGTCCAGTTCGGTCTAAACAAACCCGTCTAGCATGTGGCTGGAAAAACATGGAAGCAATGTAAAGGAACATCATCAACAATAAAACATGTTCCAGTTCACATTTCATCAGTTCTTTGGGAAATATTCTCAACTCAGACGTTTCTGATATTCACTTCACTGCAGAATTCCTCAAAATAATTGTAGAACCTAAACAGGATGTAGGATTAATCTAAATCTTCATATAAACATTTAGAGAAAATATTTTAATTTATCTTCAACACAAAATCATTTTTAAAATAGAATTTTTTCTTAAGAATATGTATATATATATATATATATATATATATATATATATATATATATATATATATATATATATATGGCTTCAACAATAAATATTTCAAGTTAAAGGTCTAAAAGAATGTATTAAGAATTATTTAAAAAAATATATATTCATTTTAAAAAAAATTATTTATTAAATTCATTACACTTTAAACTCTTTAAAATAACAAAGCTTTTATTTTCATCAGTTTTCTTAACAAGCCCAAAACCTAAAAAATTAAATATAAAGTTTCAAAATATTTGTGTTTAATCTTTTAATATTCTTTTGTATTTTGTCAACAAACAAATGCATAATAATACAATGGAGTTGAAATTATTAGTGACCTTTAGACCTGTATATAAATTCACTGGGTACCATTAATATTGAAACAAGCAACAACAGCAATAAAGACAATAACTATTTATTGTCTATTATCTATTCTATTAACTATTTATTGTCTAATTGTCTATAATTACTATTATAAATATTTTTTTTTAATTGAAAAAAAAACAACCAAAACATTAATATTAATTTAGATATTTATATATTTAATATTTTTATTTATTTAGAATAATTTATAACATTTTGCTTATTTTAATATAGGGTGCCAATAATTTTGGAATTGGGTCTTCCAACTGACTAAATTGCAGCTCAGTCAAAATCAGGATGATAATCAATAAAAGACAATAATAATAATAATAATAATAATAATAATAAGAAGAAGAAGAAGAAGAAGAAGAAGAAGAACAATATGAAATAAAGAGAAGATAAAAGTTTTCGGTTAAAATGAAACAAATAATGTTGAAAAAAATCAGATTACTGTATCATAAATACAACTTTTTAGGAAGCAGTATAAAGAATAAACAAATAAACAAATAACTGGAAAGTGGGTGGGGGAAGTGGGCGGGGCTAAGCCTGGGTGTTGGAGGCTGAGAGACGTTTTCCATTTTGTCCACACGTTTCAGCATGTTTTATTTTCTGCTGTAAGACATTAACACAGCTGCTCTACTCCCAAGTTATCAAAGACATTTAACCCCAGCAACCTGAGACGGCGCAGGCATGTGCACCTTACTGAAGTTATGGTTCTGCTGAATGTCTGGAACGTTAGACACGGAGAGCTCAGGGTTCAGTATAAACACTCGGACTTTATCACTTCTGAACCTACAGCTGCAGAGAACCCCAGCGCAGACGCCTGCACATGCATCACTTCATCCACACAATGATTATTTTACTATAACATTGTGTTCCACTCCTTTCTAGTTACACGTATTCTTGCGGCACGTCACTCACGTTATAGCAGCCACAAGCACTCCTTCCCTCACCGTCTCTTTTTTGCCTTTCTCTTGACGTCATGTTACCATGGAAACCGTAAAGAAGCCTCCTCTATCCCGAAAAAAACGTTCAGCTTCACCTCTGGCTGTGATGAAGCGCTGACACTGGAGACTCCTTCCACACATCAGACGTAGCGTTCCGATCTCCTCACAGAAATCCCACCAATCAGGGTCCTCCTGGAAACGTACAAACCTCTGCGCTTTGGTGAAAGCTAAAGTAAAGATTGTTTTATTTAGCGCACTTTGTCTTTCCGTGACTCTGCGAGCTCCACCGTTCTTCTGATTCAGGCGTCCGCTCTCTCTCTCTCTCTTAGTGCTCTTTTTATTTAGTGATGTTTCTCCGAGGAGCCGATGACAGAATAAAGCTGCTCAGATGTCGGGAAAGTTTGTCATTTATTTATGATTTGTAACGGAAATGCAAGAAAAGAAAGAACAAGCTCTCTCTCTCTCTCTCTCTCTCTCTCTCTCTCTGTGTGTGTGTGTGATTTTTTACTTTCTCATGCTAAGTTATAAAACAAAATATTTTAAGTTTAACTTTATAACTAGATTTTTTCTTTCTTTCTTTATTTCATTAGCATTAGCGCCTGTCTGTTGGCTATCCTGTAGCGTGATTAGCAGCACTAGGTCATATACTCTGCTATCACAAACTGCTAGCTAACATGAGCTAATCTGACAGGACTGTAATCTTATCCTTTAATGCTAAGGACTTTCACCACCAGTGCTAGCCAGCTAGCTAACGTGAGCTAATCTGACAGGGATATTTAGTCATATTCATAACTCTTTATAATGTTCATATATAATAAAATCTTAGCTACTGAACATGATTTCTGACCAAATGTTTTCTAAAAACAATATGCAGTGTTTATCACTTTCCTGCTAGTTGCTTGCTAACACAAGCTAATCTGACAGGATTTTTAGTTATGTCCATAAACGTGTCGAATATTCACTGCCAAAGCTATTTGGCTAGCAAACATTAGCTAACTTGACGAGAATACTGACAGGATTTAATAGTTTATCATCTTCACTGTTATCAAGCTAACAAGTCCAGATTTCAGACAGGATTTTTAACACGTCATATTTGTAACTGTTTATAACTTCCACTGCTAACATTAGCCTCCAGCAATTCACTTCTAGTTAGCACATGAGCTAACCTGACAGGATTTCTCTCAGGATATACCAAAGTCTTTAAATTCTCACTGTCAAGGTTCGCTAGCTAGCAAACGTAAGCTAATCTGACAGGATGTCTCACAGGATGTTTAAATGAATAGCGAATAGCAGCTCTAGGAGAGTGAGGAGGAGGAGGAGAGTGAAGAGGAGTTAGCATGTTGGGTTGTGTGTTAAATGTACATGTAGAAGTGCACTTATTAGTGTGTCATGTCTGAGCCAATGTTTATATTTGTGTATGGAAACAAGAGAATTAAGTGTACTAAGAAATGTGTGTGTGTGTGAGTGTGTGTGTGTGAGTGTGTGTGTGTGTGTGAGGTGAGTGAGTGCTACTTTAGCCTGGTTTTTCTAGGTGAGTTCCAGGCATGCCGTGCTATTCATACTTCACATGGACACACTACCATAGTAACTCTCTCTCTCTCTCTCTCTCTCTGTATCTTTCTCTCTCTCTCTCTCTCTCTCTCTCTCTCTCTCTCTCTGTATCATTCTCTATATCAGTCTTTCTGTCTCTGTTGCTGTTACACACTCTCTCTCTTTCTTACCTATTACTCTATCACTCTCTCTCTCCATCTCACTCTTTTCCCTTCTTTCACATACTTCACATTCTTGACCTCATCCTCTCTCTCTCTCTCTGTATCTTTCTCTCTATCCGTCTCTCTCTCTCTCTCTCTCTCTCTCTCTCTCTCTGTATCTTTCTCTCTATCCGTCTCTCTCTCTCTCTCTGTATCTTTCTCTCTATCCGTCTCTCTCTCTCTGTATCATTCTCTATATCAGTCTTTCTCTCTCTGTTGCTGTTACACACTCTCTCTCTCTTACCTATTACTCTATCACTCTCTCTCTCCATCTCACTCTTTTCCCTTCTTTCACATACTTCACATTCTTGACCTCATCCTCTCTCTCTCTCTCTCTCTCTCTCTCTCTCTCTCTCTCTCTCTCTCTCTCTGTGTATCGTTCTCTCTATCAGTCTTTTTTTTCTCTGTTGCTGTTACATTCTCTCTCTCCGTTCTTATGTATTACTCTATCACTCTCTATGTCCATCTCACTCTTTCCCCTTCTTTCACATACTTCACATTCTTGACCCCATCCTTTCTCTCTCTCTCTCTCTCACACACACACACACACACACACAGAGGGCTGTGTATCTGCCAGTGGGCTAGGTTCCACTACAGCATGGCGCAGTTTCCCTCGTCTCACTGATGACAACACACTTCTGCACTGATTTATCGGCGCTCCAACTCGCAGGGTCACTCGTTCACGGTGCTGCTCGACCTTTGGCCTCCCTCCAACATGCTACACACATAAACTACCCAACAAACACACACACACACACACCGAGATAAAGAGTGAGTGAACCGGGGGTTTGGACAGACAGGGAGGAGAGAAAGACCCAAACAAACCAGACAGAACTTTCAGCACTCCTGCTGCTCTGGTTCATGTGTTCGATAGATTTATTTCTGTGAGATCTCCTGAGAGCCGTGATGTTCAGCTACGGCAGGCCGAGCGTCTTCACCTGGACTGGCACTCTGAGGGAGTGTGTTCATCCCACAGCTGGTAAGCAATGGCACTAACGTCCTCAACGCTCACAGCTAATCCTGCACTCGGACACAGTGACGCGAGATTAGCTCAGTGCTGCATGTCTAACTCTGTGCTTCTGTCTCTTAAAGGAAAACTCTCAACCCAGTCACATGTGTTATTTATATTACATATAAATAATATGGAATTTTCTGATGTTTCTGGTGATAATTTATTGATTGATGGTGGGTTTTTCGTTCTAATTGTGAGAAGTTAGCGGCTGGGTGACAGGAAGATATTAGACGTAGTAGAGACTTCAGAGTGCATGTTGGACTCAGAGTTCCAGAATGCAATGCTGTTCATGACGCTGAGTTACGGTGAGACTCACGCGCGATGGATTTAAGGGCTAAATCCTGCTGCGTCACCATTATCAGCGAGGCATCGCGGGTAATGTAAGAAACCGTTATGGAAAACAATAAAAATAAAAATTGTTTAAAGCAGTTTAAACTACCAAGGCTGGAAAACACATTTTTGTTGTGAAGATCAACATGCAAATCGTTCAGGGCGGAGTTTATCTTTAAAGGTGCAGTCTGTAAACTTTAAGCATGTTCATCGATGTTTATTAGTCAAAGATATCTCAGTACAATTCCGGGTCATTCACAATTTTACAACAGATTCACAGCAACCTGTTAAAAAAAACCCCGTTAAGGCTAGTATTAGGATCGGGGGCGGGGTTAGGGTTGGGGTGGGGTGACACAATTCATATTTCTGGCCCAGAAATAAGCTCCGCCTACCTGGACAACTGGACAAAACCTGTTTATTTTTACCCTGTCCTAAAAAATGATTGCAAAACAAGTCCATAAATGAAGAAGAATCCAGCTAGCTGATGCGCTGCAGTGGCTGAGCTGCGTTACTGGAATATTTATGAATATTTATAGAAAGATTTTTTCATGCAGTTTCAGAGTCAAGGGGCGTTTTTGGGGTGGATGCTAATTGAAAAAGACACAATAAAAGAAAAGCAATTCAAAAGCAAACACATCAGGTTACACAAAACAAACACACACACACACACATGTTTTCTATATTGTAAACTGATGCTGCATGGTCTAGTGTTGAGTGTTTTTTGTGGTTCAAGTTTGTACACACACACACACACAGACACAGACACACACACACAGAGCTGTGGTATGAAGAACTTTCTAGAAGCTAGAAGCTAGTCTGCTCTGTCTCTGTTTATCAGAGAGTCACTCAAACACACTTGTCTGTTTTTGTTTTTATCTCGTGTCTCCTTATCCCTCATGCTGCATAAAATAATTTCAGACCATTTGTGTGTGTGTGTGTTTGTCTATATGTGTTAGTGAGTGCATGTTTGTGTGTTAGTGAGTGTGTATGTTAGTGAGTGTGTGTGTGTGTTGTTAGCAAGTGTGTGTGTTTGTGTGTAAGTGTGTCTGTGTGTAAGTATGTCTGTGTGTGTGTATGTTAGCGAATGTGTGTTTGTGTGTAAGTGTAGTGGGTCTGTGTGTTTCTGTGTGTGTATATTAGCAAGTGTGTGTGTTTGTGTGTAAGTGTATCTGTGAGTTAGTGTGTCTGTGTGTGTGTATGTTAGCAAGTGTGTGTTTTTGTGTGTAAGTGTGTCTGTAAGTTAGTGTGTCTGTGTGTGTATGTTAGCAAGTATGTGTGTTTGTGTGTGTGTCTGTAAGTTAGTGTGTCTGTGTGTTTCTGTGTGTGTGTATATGTTAGCAAGTGTGTGTGTTTGTGTGTAAGTGTGTCTGTAAGTTAGTGTGTCTGTGTGTGTGTTAGCAAGTGTGTATGTGTTTGTTAGCAAGTGTGTGTGTTTGTGTGTAAGTGTTTCTGTGAGTTAGTGTGTGTATGTTAGCAAGTGTGTGTGTTTGTGTGTAAGTGTGTCTGTAAGTTAGTGTGTCTGTGTGTGTGTTAGCAAGTGTGTGTATGTGTTTGTTAGCAAGTGTGTGTGTTTGTGTGTAAGTGTTTCTGTGAGTTAGTGTGTGTATGTTAGCAAGTGTGTGTGTTTGTGTGTAAGTGTGTCTGTAAGTTAGTGTGTCTGTGTGTTTCTGTGTGTGTGTGTATGTTAGCAAGTGTGTGTGTTTGTGTGTAAGTATTTCTGTGAGTTAGTGTGTCTGTGTGTGTGTTAGCAAGTGTGTGTATGTGTTTGTTAGCAAGTGTGTGTGTTTGTGTGTAAGTATTTCTGTGAGTTAGTGTGTCTGTGTGTGTGTTAGCAAGTGTGTGTATGTGTTTGTTAGCAAGTGTGTGTGTTTGTGTGTAAGTATTTCTGTGAGTTAGTGTGTCTGTGTGTGTGTTAGCAAGTGTGTGTATGTGTTTGTTAGCAAGTGTGTGTGTTTGTGTGTAAGTGTTTCTGTGAGTTAGTGTGTGTATGTTAGCAAGTGTGTGTGTTTGTGTGTAAGTGTGTCTGTAAGTTAGTGTGTGTGTGTGTGTATGTTAGCAAGTGTGTGTGTGTTTATGTGTAAGTGTGTCTGTAAGTTAGTGCACCTGTGTGGTTGTCTGTGTGTTAGTGTGTGTGTTTGTGTGTGTGTGTGTGTGATCAGCGCTTCAGTTGCTCTGTGCTTAGGCGAGGCTAACCCTAGGCGAGGTTCTCCGGTCGCAGGATCACGTTAGGGTTCTATTATAAGTGCGAGTGAAAGAGCTGAATCTCGACCCTTCATCTTTCCACTACTATATCACTGACCTGTCCACTCGCTCCAGCTTTTATCTCCTCCTCTGAGCTAGCGTTCGCTGGAACAGAGCGCTTCAGACTGTCCACTGCCCAAAGCTCACACACTCATGTCTTACACACAAATGATCATGATGCTCTGTTCATCACGCAAAAAAGAAACACACAACAAATGTTTTCATTAGTCATTAATGTTTCATGTGTTAAAAACAAACGGGCTTGAAATGATTTTCCTGGTTCATTTTCATCAAAAAATAAAGAAATAAATTTTACTAAACTGCGCATTGATGATTATTCGTTCAAATGATTTGTTCATTAAAAATGCTGAATTTTTCTTTTATTCTCATTTTAAAAAATGCAAAAAATTTGGAACAGAAAAGGATTTTTATACGAGGACAACAAGAATACAAAATTCTTGTTGTCCTCGTATAAAAATCCTTTTCTGTTCCAAATTATGCGTTAAATCTATACATTAAAGATAAATTCCTTTTTTTAGCCGATTATACAAACAGATATAAATTTAGTTCAGAAATTAGATTCGTTCTTTCATTGTTCGTTATAATATATTTATCATTATTTTGCATTAAAAACAAGTTATTAAAATAAATTTTTACATTAAATTCATTTCATTAATTTTAATTGATAAATGAATTTCCTTGTTTGATCTGCAACAGTATTTTTTTTTCTGTTTTATTTTTGCTTTAAAAGAAAAAAAACAACAACATTTATTTACTTTTGAAACCACACCATATTAAAAAAAAAATTCATTTGCGCATTATTATTATTATTATTATTATTATTATTATTATTATTAATTTTTTTTCCATTAATGTCAGATTTGTTTTGTTTGGATCTTTAAGGTTAAAAAGTTGATTTTAATAGCATGCAACAATTATTTAACCTCCATCAACATTTTTTAAATGTTTTATTTCATTTTATTTTGTTAAAAGCACAAATTATTTATTTATATTTCTTTTCAGAGGGTTGACTATACATCAAAAAACTATTTGATAAAATGTTAAATAAATTTTGACTAGTAGCTGATTTATGTTTTCTTGGTTGATCATCAAGAAAATAAAAAATAAAAGTTACAAATGATCATTTATACATTTTAAAATCGCATTTTACGAATAAAATGAATGAATAAAAGTTATAAATGAAAAGTTATAAATGAGCTACATAATTTTTTAATTATGAAACGAACAAATCTAACTAATAATTTTACTGTTTAACAACAAAATAAAAAAAGAATAAAGCATTAAAATGATTATTAACAATGCTACTAATTTCTGTTTAGTTGGTTATGAATAAAAAAAGTAGTTTATGTTTATCTTCATGTTTAACGTAAGCATTTCAAAATAAAAAACACGGCTATTAAAAACACTATCATAAAAACCATATTACAGCTAAAGCCTAGCGGGCGTCGCTGTCATGTAGCTAGAAGCGTATCATCGCTACATGGATCCTGGTTCTGTTTGCTCGAGTGCCTCAGGTGTCAATGCCAATCAAGCTCCTCATTAGCATAGTAGGCCACGCCCTCTTCAACAGCTGATAAGTGCATTAAAGGCCACAGCAGAGTTCAGTGCAGGAGAAAAAACGAAAAAAAAAAACCAATGCGCTTCTCTCAGCGGCTATTTTAGATCCTGCTCTTTCCCACGTGGCATTTAGACATTTGTCTCATTTCTGCCGCAGCCACGTGGAGATTTAGGAAGCTTAAACGCCGAAGCCCCAGGATTTACTGATGTCACACTGCACGTGAAATACGAGCCGGAGGGGAAAAAAAAGCTCTCTGACTCACGGCATGGACTCGCTTAGCCTGAGAGATGCTAAAATAATAAAAAAAATTACAAAAATCACATCATTGCTAAAGATGATCAGTTGAAATTTGTCGTAAATCACCAAAACTAAATGTGTGAAATCACACTGCTCAGGGTTCAGGGGATAAAAGATTATTCTGCCTTTCTTGCAAGGACTGATTAATTCTCTCTAACAGCAGCGCAGCTTTATTTATATTGATGCACTTGATATAATGCCTTAGCGTTTCCGTAGTAACAGCTCCTTCACAGGGGCGACGATTTATTTGACACTGAAGTGGTGAAGGAGTCTCCAGTGTCAGCGCTGCGTATCTGTCAGAGGTGAAGCTCATCTTCAGGACAGAGGTCATGTGACATGTTACACAATGCGGTGGGTTTTTTGTTGTTGTTGCTGCACACGTGAGAGCAGGAAGTAACTTTAAATGTAGCTATAAACGGATAAAAGCAGCTTCTGATAAAATAAACACAGCTGTTGGCTGTGAAGTGTGTGTGTGTGTGTGTGTGTGTGTGTGTGTGTTGCTGTGTGAGATCATGCTGCTTTTCTGAGAGGACACAATGAGGCTGTAGGATTTGGAGTAAAGCTGCTCTGAGCCTGAGCTCTGTCTCCCAGTTTAGTCTCTAATTTCCTTCTGAAGTTCAAGGTTAAGTCTCAGTTCTGCTTCCACACACGCCACACCTTCCACACACACGTCTACACACTCCACACACTTCTACACACATTTCTACACACTTCCACATTCCTCCACATGTTTCCACTCACACTACCACACACACTTCCAGACTCTCAACACACTTCCACATGGTTTTCCACACACATCCACACACACTACTACACACACTTCCACACACACTTCCACACTCTCAACACACTTCCACACACACTTCCACATGTTTTTCCACACGCTTCCACGTTTTTCCACACACTTCCACGTTTTTCCACACACACTTCCACATGTTTTTCCACAAACTTCCACGTTTTTCCACACACACTTCCACATGTTCTTCCACGTTTTTCCACACACACTTCCACGTTCTTCCACGTTTTTCCACACACACTTCCACATGTTCTTCCACGTTTTTCCACACACACTTCCACATGTTCTTCCACGTTTTTCCACACACACTTCCACATGTTCTTCCACGTTTTTCCACACACACTTCCACATGTTTTTCCACACACACTACCACATGTTTTTCCACACACTTCTGCACACACTTCCACATGTTTTTCCACACACTTCTGCACACACTTCCATGTTTTTCCACACACTACCATGTTTTTCCACATAATTCTACATGTTTTTCCACACACACTTCCACATGTTTTTCCACGTTTTTCCACACACACTTCTACATGTTTTTCCACGTTTTTCCACACACACTTCCATATGTTTTTCCACACACTTCTGCACACACTTCCACGATTTTTCCACACACTTCCACATGTTTTTCCACACACTTCCACGTTTTTCCACACACTACCACGTTTTTCCCTGTTTTTCCACACACACTACCATGTTTTTCCACACACTTCCACATGTTTTTCCACACACTTCCACATGTTTTTCCACACACTTCCACATGTTTTTCCACACACTTCCACACACACTTCTACACACTTCCACATTCCTCCACGTTTCCACACACATTTCCACACTCTCAACACACTTCCACATGTTTTTCCACACACTTCCACGTTTTTCCACACACTTTTCCACATTCCTCCACGTTTCCACACACACTCCACACACTTCCACGAAAACAATCCTACACACTTCCACACTCCTCCACATGTTTCCACACACACACACTTTCACACACTCCAGATGCTTCCAAGCTCCACACTTGAAACTCCTCATATTGAGTAACTGCTTTGTGCTAAAATAAGTTTTTATGGTTCATGGATCAGATTGTTGATCACATGTCACGCTGCACACCGTATCGTCTCAGCAGCAGAAACAAACACCACTGATTTATACGTTCTAGAGATCTCCTGTAGAAGAGAAATTTAAACGATACCAATGTTAGCAGCCAGATGCTGTAAATTTAGAAGGCACTGATATCAGAGTCACTCGCGCATTGAAGACGGAGAAAACATTTTACAATTCAGAATCGATCCTAAATGAATTGTGCGTCATGACGGTCCGGTGTCCGCGTCTCCCCTTCCTGGATCTCAGCCCACTTCGGGGTGGCTTGATTTACTGTGTTTTTTTAAAATGGAATACTGCGAGTGTCAGGCCTGGGAGTGGGAGGTCCCAGAGGACGCCGTGCTCCGGGTCAAGTCGTATCGTGTGCTTCAGAGGCGTCTGTGGAATTTGGCCTTTTTCCAGGCCGAGACTCGGATCTGTTACGGAGGCGATTGAAGCTTTTATAGGATTAGACAAGGGCGGCATGACACAGGCATGTTTGAAGAAGAGTTTAAAGAGCAGTGCATTATTACATTAGCACAGTTAGCGTGGGAGGAGGAGCAGAGATGTGATGACACCACAGTATGATGATGAACACTGATAGGCAAATCGCAAATCCTTTAATTACATAACCTCCCTTTAACGCTGAAGCGCTTTGTATTTGAAAAGCAGAGAGCGGATCGTTTCCATACGCTGATCACAGAGTTTATTATTATTTCCATTCTGTTCAGTCCTGATGGAGGTAAGTGCTGAGGGCACTGTGTGTGTTTATGTCCAGAATCAGAAAGTGTACATTAAAAGTCCTGGAGACGACAAAAGAATTTACCATGCAAAACGTGTTTAATGTGACAATGACGTAGAAAACACACACACAGAGAGAGGGAGAGACAGACAGACAGAGAGAAATTTAGTAGATGGTCATCAAACACTGCTTTTAACTCCCTTCATTAAAAAAGAGGAAAGACGCCTCCTAGCCGGCGATTTTCTCTCCGATCGTTGTGTTAACGAAGCGTAATACTCCGCGATGATTAGAACGAAGCCGTTAAATCGTCGCTCGTGTCCTGTGAATGGAAAATAGCGCAATTCAGGGAAGAGTGGATCGTTAACTAGCTTATCATCTGCTAATGTGAAAGGGGGAGTTGAGCTGAAATTACATTTATCATTTTATTATCAGACTCTCTTATTATCAGCGAGACCTCGTAATCAACCCCGAGAAATCACTGGCACAATGGATTCTCCTCTGCGTCTGAACGCCAGGTCTAATTGGAAAAGAATGGACCATTATCCAGTGAATCTCACAGAGTAATTTAACTCTCATTGTTAACGAGACGAGAGAGAGAGTAGTGTCGCTGTAGCGTTCAGTCGTAATGCCATCTTTCGCATTAAGCACACAAGCATCATTTCCTCTCTTTCTTTCTTTCTTTCTTTCTTTCTTTCTTTCTTTCTTTCTTTCTTTCTTTCTTTCTCAGAGGAATGATGAGATGATAAAGTTTGCCCTTGATTTTCAATTCATCACTTGAAACACAATTTCTTTGTTTTGGTTTGCTGTGTGTGTGTGTGAGAGAGAGAGAGTGAGTGAGTGAGAGAGAAAGATCAAGTGAAAATAAAAAAGTCACATTTTTATTTATTAAAAAAGGCACATCAGAATTTTACACGTTCTCTGTACATGGCCCTGTGAATGAGCCGTTGCTATGGAAACGATAAGGTATCAGAGTGAGAGCATTAATATAAACCTGCGCTACAGTCAGAGCTGCTGTTAGAGAGAATTAATCAACACCTGATCCACCAATCAGAGTCCAGAACTTAGCAGCAGCGTGGGATAAAAATGTGCTTCTGGGTACAAACAATCTCTTTCTCTCTCTCTCTTTCACAGTGTCTCTCTCTCTTTTTCTCTCTGTCTGTCTGTCTGTCTCTCTCTCTCTGTCTGTCTCTCTTTCTCACTCTCTCTCGCTCTCTCTTTCTGTCTATCTGTCTGTCTCTCTCTCTCTCTCTCTTTCTCTCTGTCTGTCTGTCTGTCTCTCTCTCTTTTTCTCTCTGTCTGTCTCTCTTTCTCACTCTCTCTCGCGCTCTCTTTCTGTCTATCTGTCTGTCTCTCTCTCTCTTTCTTTCTCTCTGTCTGCCTGTCTGTCTCTCTCTCTCTCTCTCTCTCTCTCTCTCTCTCTCTCTCAGTGTCTCTCACTCTTTTTCTCTCTGTCTGCTGTCTGCTGTCTGTCTGTCTCTCTCTCTCTCTCTCTCTCTCTCTCTCTCATATAAACTCTGATTTACGGTTTCATTCCCAGTTCCCTCTGGCTGGCTCGAATGGAATATCAGCTCTTTATGATCAGTAGTGTAGTGTCTGGTTACAGCCTCTGTTGCATGTCTATATTTAATCAGATGTATAGAGTTGCAGTGGAGGATCGGTGCAGTCCCTCTGTGCTAATCGGGCATTCACACTAATCACTCAGATCAGGTTCACAGTGTTCTCTGAGTGACGTGGTGATATGGGGCCGTGTTGTACCTACAAGGTGGATAAACATGGTAGAAGCAGCCAAAACCTCATCTCTTTTCGATTTCTTTACACCATAACACACGTTTACACTCACCTAGCAAACGTCTACACTTTTAACCACATGCTAAACAGATACTTTACAACTTTACACTTTACATAAAACCAGTAACCTTCATACACGTCAATCACTGTGGATCACATCACTTTACATTCCCTCTGAAATACTTTACAGCTAGAGAATCCAGATCTCTCAGAGGACCTGGTAGCTGCAGATCTTCATTCCAAGCAAGCAGGAGAATAGCAGCAACCCTAACCCCTAACCCCTAACCCTAACCCCTAACCCCTAACCCTAACCCTAACTCTGTGAAAGTTTACACTATGTTAGCAAATATTTATATGCACACAGATAACCTTTATGCAAGCCTAATGAAACTTTATGCTAGCTCTGAAAACATTTAACATACATAACATACATAAACATTTATATAGATGTAGTGAAACTTTACACTGCCTTAATGGAAATTTACACTAGTTTAGCACATGTTTAAACATTTTAAAACTTCACACTTGCTCATTGAAACTTTACACTAAAAAGGTCAAACTTTAGGCTGATTCAGTGTAAGTTTACACAGGCTCCAAAGACTTTATAGGGGAAACAAACCTTTACTTTACAGTAGCTGTGCAAAACATTTAACTGACTTGTTTACAGTGAATTACTGAATGTTTACAGTGACTAAGTGAATGTTTACTATGAATTAATGAATGTTTACAATGACTTATTGAATATTTACAGTGACTTAGTGAATGTTTACAGTGACTTATTGAATATTTACAGTGACTTAGTGAATGTTTACAGTGACATATTGAATATTTACAGTGGCTTAGTGAATATTTACAGTGACTTATTGAATATTTACAGTGACTTATTGAATATTTACAGTGGCTTAGTGAATATTTACAGTGACTTATTGAATATTTACAGTGACTTATTGAATATTTACAGTGACTTAGCGAATGTTACAGTGACTTAGTGAATATTTACAGTGGCTTAGCGAATGTTACAGTGACTTAGTGAATATTTACAGTGGCTTAGTGAATATTTACAGTGGCTTAGTGAATATTTACAGTGACTTATTGAATATTTACAGTGACTTAGTGAATATTTACAGTGACTTAGTTAATGTTTACAGTGACTTAGAGAATGTTTACAGTGAATTAATGAATGTTTACAGTGACTTAGTGAATGTTTACAGTGACTTATTAATACTCAATGAAATAATCAATTTATTGAATATTGAATACATATTGAATATTTACAGTGACTTAGTGAATGATTACAATGACTTATTGAATATTTACAGTGGCTTAGTGAATGTTTACAGTGACATATTGAATATTTACAGTGGCTTAGTGAATATTTACAGTGACTTATTGAATATTTACAGTGGCTTAGCGAATGTTTACAGTGGCTTAGCGAATGTTTACAGTGACTTAGTGAATATTTACAGTGACTTATTGAATATTTACAGTGGCTTAGCGAATGTTACAGTGACTTAGTGAATATTTACAGTGACTTATTGAATATTTACAGTGACTTATTGAATATTTACAGTGGCTTAGCGAATGTTTACAGTGACATATTGAATTTTTACAGTGACTTAGTGAATATTTACAGTGACTTAGTAAATGTTTACTGTGAATTAGTGAATGTTTACAGTGGCTTATTGAATATTTACAGTGGCTTAGTGAATATTTACAATGACTTATTGAATATTTACAGTGACTTATTGAATATTTACAGTGAATTAATGAATGTTTACAGTGACTTAGTGAATGTTTACAGTGACTTATTGAATATTTACAGTGACTTAGTTAATGTTTACAGTGAATTAATGAATGTTTACAGTGACTTAGTGAATGTTTACAGTGACTTATTGAATATTTACAGTGACTTAGTTAATGTTTACAGTGGCTTAGAGAATGTTTACAGTGACATATTGAATATTTACAGTGGCTTAGAGAATGTTTACAGTGACATATTGAATATTTACAGTGGCTTAGAGAATGTTTACAGTGACATATTGAATATTTACAGTGGCTTAGTGAATGTTTACAGTGACATTTTGAATATTTACAGTGACTTAGTGAATGTTTACAGTGGCTTAGAGAATGTTTACAGTGACATATTGAATATTTACAGTGGCTTAGTGAATGTTTACAGTGACATATTGAATATTTACAGTGACTTAGTGAATGTTTACAGTGACATATTGAATATTTACAGTGACTTAGTGAATGATTACAATGACATTTTGAACATTTACAGTGACTTAGTGAATGTTTACAGTGGCTTAGAGAATGTTTACAGTGACATATTGAATATTTACAGTGGCTTAGTGAATGTTTACAGTGACATATTGAATATTTACAGTGACTTAGTGAATGATTACAATGACTTATTGAATATTTACAGTGGCTTAGAGAATGTTTACAGTGACATTTTGAATATTTACAGTGACTTAGTGAATGTTTACAGTGGCTTAGTGAATGTTTACAGTGACATTTTGAATATTTACAGTGACTTAGTGAATGTTTACAGTGACATTTTGAACATTTACAGTGACTTAGTGAATGTTTACAGTGACATATTGAATATTTACAGTGACTTAGTGAATGATTACAATGACTTATTGAATATTTACAGTGGCTTAGTGAATGTTTACAGTGACATATTGAATATTTACAGTGGCTTAGTGAATGTTTACAGTGACATTTTGAATATTTACAGTGACTTAGTGAATGTTTACAGTGACATTTTGAACATTTACAGTGACTTAGTGAATGTTTACAGTGACATATTGAATATTTACAGTGACTTAGTGAATGATTACAATGACTTATTGAATATTTACAGTGGCTTAGTGAATGTTTACAGTGACATATTGAATATTTACAGTGGCTTAGTGAATGATTACAATGACTTATTGAATATTTACAGTGGCTTAGTGAATGTTTACAGTGACATATTGAATATTTACAGTGGCTTAGCGAATGTTTACAGTGGCTTAGCGAATGTTTACAGTGACTTAGTGAATATTTACAGTGACTTATTGAATATTTACAGTGGCTTAGCGAATGTTTACAGTGACTTATTGAATATTTACAGTGGCTTAGAGAATGTTTACAGTGACATATTGAATATTTACAGTGACTTATTGAATATTTACAGTGGCTTAGCGAATGTTACAGTGACTTATTGAATATTTACAGTGGCTTAGAGAATGTTTACAGTGACATATTGAATATTTACAGTGACTTATTGAATATTTACAGTGGCTTAGCGAATGTTACAGTGACTTATTGAATATTTACAGTGGCTTAGAGAATGTTTACAGTGACATATTGAATATTTACAGTGACTTATTGAATATTTACAGTGGCTTAGAGAATGTTTACAGTGACATATTGAATATTTACAGTGACTTATTGAATATTTACAGTGGCTTAGCGAATGTTTACAGTGACATATTGAATTTTTACAGTGACTTAGTGAATATTTACAGTGACTTAGTAAATGTTTACTGTGAATTAGTGAATGTTTACAGTGGCTTATTGAATATTTACAGTGACTTATTGAATATTTACAGTGGCTTAGAGAATGTTTACAGTGACATATTGAATATTTACAGTGACTTATTGAATATTTACAGTGGCTTAGAGAATGTTTACAGTGACATATTGAATATTTACAGTGACTTATTGAATATTTACAGTGACTTATTGAATATTTACAGTGGCTTAGAGAATGTTTACAGTGACATATTGAATATTTACAGTGACTTATTGAATATTTACAGTGGCTTAGAGAATGTTTACAGTGACATATTGAATATTTACAGTGACTTATTGAATATTTACAGTGGCTTAGCGAATGTTTACAGTGACATATTGAATATTTACAGTGACTTATTGAATATTTACAGTGGCTTAGCGAATGTTTACAGTGACATATTGAATTTTTACAGTGACTTAGTGAATATTTACAGTGACTTAGTAAATGTTTACTGTGAATTAGTGAATGTTTTCAGTGGCTTATTGAATATTTACAGTGACTTAGTGAATGTTTACTGTGAATTAGTGAATGTTTTCAGTGGCTTATTGAATATTTACAGTGGTTTAACTACTGTTAACACTGACTTAGCGAATGTTTACACTGACTTAGTGAATATTTACAATGACTCACTGAAAAATGACCCGACCTAATAAATCTTTATACAGGATTAGTGAAATTTATTGTAAGATTATACTTTTTAAAAAATCTTGATGAAACTTTACACTAGGCAAACATTTTCACATGCTTGAAGTTGAGTTGAGTTTTAGACTAATGCGCTAAACCTTTATGATCACTCAGTAAACCTTTACATTAACTCATTAACTAATCTAAGGAAACTTTACATTACTTTTAGCCTAGCAAACATTTTTACTAAGTCAAAAAAATTCTATTAATTCTGGTGGGAATTTTACACCAATCCATTAAAACGTTACACTGTCCTGGCTATGCGTTACGTCAACACGTGACACTTTTACACAGCCATCGTAAAACTTTACACTAGTGTAACAAACCTTTAGAGAAACTTTACATGTCCAACACAATTCCAACTACTACTACTTCTAATATTACTACTATTACTATATCTGTGAGAAGTGCTGCACTGGTGCAGTCGTTGTTTCAGCTGCTGAAGGGTTTTAATTTAAGCCGGTTTTCTCTCTGAGTGACTCTTCAGACAGGTTTTTAAATAGAGCTCTGTTCTCCTGGGAATATCTGAGTAACATGAACAGCTGATGGTGCGAGAGAAATTCTCGCTAATTACATTAACACACAAGTTTAACCCTTTCAGAAGTGGGCGTGGTTCTGGGGCAGAGCCAGAGGTCAAAGTTGGATCTAAAAACAGTTCAGACATTTGACATTATTTAATAATATTTGATTTCAAACAATGACCGTTGATTACATTTGAAATAAGAAAATTTGAATCTGAATAATGTAAATAATGAATAATTAATGGTAAGAAAGTGTGTTATTGGCCACTATCCTGGGTATTGACTCCGCCCACTCAATCCTAGATGTGGCCCTGGATTAATGCAATCCTTTTTATTTTTTTAAAGAGTGCAGGAGTGTATGACAGAGTAAACACAGTGTTTAGTCTACTGCCCCCTGGTGGTCATGCAGTGTCATGCAGTCAGTCTGATGAAGAGCTCAAGTCTGCTCTCCTCTGGTCGTCTCTGCCGTGTTTTCCTGTCACATGACATGTCTTTTAGCGTCTGCTTACCGTCTCCTCGTTTGTACTGTATGATTTAATGCTAAGAGTCGGATAACGACGCCGCTAAAATAGATCTTGCTGCTGTGAAGCTGACTTTGGAAGCGAAGACGATAAACATGTAGCAAAGTAAATCCAAGGTTTTGAATTTTATTATATGGAATAAAAAGTATATATAAAAAAAAATAACAAGGAAACGAATAAAGCAAAGCCGTAGATTTCCACCGATTAAAAGGCTTCCTGTTGTTTAAGTCTATTGTTTATTTAATGTGAATAAATTGCTAGCTATTTTACGTAAACGGGATTGGTTTTTTTTACCTTTAACTTTACCTAGTAAATTTTTCTCGTCCCAAAACTTTTACTTGAACATAAATACATTACAAACCACTAATAAAAATCCTTGATTATTTTTATTTATTTATTTTTTTAATGACACATTCAGTGAAATTTGGCTAAAAATAAATAATTAGAGAAAAGTTTGTGTTGAAAATGTTTAAAGCCCTTAATGAATTTAAACAGTGCTGCTGAGTTCTGGACTCTGATTGGCGGATCAGACAGCAGCTCTGACCGTAGCACAGGTTTATGTTATATGCACTCGCGCCGATACCTGATCGTTTCCATAGCAACAGCTGGTTCACAGGGACCTGTATGGCGCATGATTTCTGCAAGGAGACATTGTTATTGTGTGGAAGGAGTCTCCAGTGTCAGCATCAGAGGGGAAGCTGGACGTTTTTCCAGCTCTTGAGGACAGAGCGGTTTGCACGCCTTTGCGGTTTCTACGGTAACCCATGTAGTAAGAGAGAGAATAAAAATATTTTTTAATTTATTCAATATCCTTTGGGCAGCACGGTGGCTTGGTGGAGCAAGAAGGTCCTGGGTTCGATCCCAGGTTCGAACAGGCAGGGGCCTTTCTGTATGGAGTTTGCATATTCTCCCTGTGCTTTACTCCACGTTCCTCCCACAGTCTAAAAACATGTACATTAGGTTGATTGGTAATTGCAAATTGCCCATAGGTGTGTGTGGTTGTCTGTCTCTATGTGACCCTGTGATGGACTGGTGACCTGTCCAGGGTGTACCCCTGCCTGTGGTCCTCGGGATAGGCTCCAGCAGATCCCTGTGACCCTAATTAGGAATAAAGTGGGTATAGTCAATGGATGGATTTAGATTGATATTCTTGATACTTGCTGATTATTTAGAGGTGAATAATTTATTCATGTTCAGTGATTTGCTCGTGTGAAAGTAAACAACATTCAGCGATTTTCCCCCCAAAACCTTACGCACGGTATTTCAGGGGAAAATCCCGCACTGACAGCGTGATTTATTGTGTGTTTGAGGAATCCAGCCTTCAGAAGGTCATAACATTTTACAGGGTGCCAATAATCAAACGCATTAAACCCTTCAGGCACGTGACCTTCAGCTCTTTCCACCTTGTCAGCGATCCTGAGCGCAGAAGGATGATGCTTATCTGAGGCGATGACCTGAAATCCCACGGCGCTAGTCAGGACCGCAATTAGCATGAGTCATTAGCGGTTATTTTAGCTCAGGGAAATGTTCCCCTGCCCCAGGATTGTACTGTGTGTGTGTGTGTTGTATTGCTGTGAAATCTGTTGTCTCTCATTCATGTCCATGAGCTTCACAGCGCTAATCTTTGGCATCGTTGTCAGTGATGGCTGATTCTCGCTGTTTTTATGTCTAGTCCTAAAATAGTTTCACTAAACACTGTTTGACACATTAACACACACACACACACACACATATCCATGAATGAAAATAAAACCCAATCTGTCTGAAGCTCCTGACAGTAAATGTCGATAATTGTGCTACAGCTAGCTCTGATTTACACAAACAGCAATAACACACAGGCGTGTAAACATAAACACAACAAGGGGCTTTAAATGAAGTCAAAGAAATCTCGAGTGAGTGTTTGAGGGAAACATGCTGCTTTCCGGGTCCCTTACTGATGGGAATAACGGCGGGATACTATGTGTAATATATTCCTCCAGGTTTTAGCTGGAAAAATAGTGCTGAATTTTTGGAATACCGTAATTCTGGAGTGTAGTAGTGATGGAATAGTGAGATGTCTGGAAACTGAAAGAGATGGAATATCAAAATGTCGGGAATACCAGATCATACAGATTATTAATGTACTAAAGAAGTGTAAGGAATAGTGAAGCATAAGGAATAATGAAGAATACTGATGTGTACAGAATTCTGGTTTATGGAATACTGAAGTGAACTGAATGCTGGGGTGTGAGGAATTCAGAGGTGTAGGGAATTCTGAAGTGTATGGAATACTGAAGTACACAGAATGCCAAAGTGTAGGGAATACTGAAGTGTAGGAAATACTGAAGTGTAGGGAATACTGAAGTGTAAGAAATACTGAAGTGTAGGGAATACTGAAGTGTAAGAAATACTGAAGTGTAGGGAATACTGAAGTGTAAGAAATACTGAAGTGTAGGGAATAGTGAAGTGTAGGAAATACTGAAGTGTAGGGAATACTGAAGTGTAATAAATACTGAAGTGTAGGGAATAGTGAAGTGTAGGAAATACTGAAGTGTAGGGAATACTGAAGTGTAGGGAATACTGAAGTGTAGGGAATAGTGAAGTGTAGGGAATACTGAAGTGTAAGAAATACTGAAGTGTAGGGAATAGTGAAGTGTAGGAAATACTGAAGTGTAGGAAATACTGAAGTGTAGGGAATAGTGAAGTGTAGGAAATACTGAAGTGTAAGAAATACTGAAGTGTAGGGAATAGTGAAGTGTAGGAAATACTGAAGTGTAGGAAATACTGAAGTGTAGGGAATAGTGAAGTGTAGGGAATACTGAAGTGTAGGGAATACTGAAGTGTAGGGAATACTGAAGTGTAGGGAATAGTGAAGTGTAGGAAATACTGAAGTGTAAGAAATACTGAAGTGTAGGGAATACTGAAGTGTAGGGAATAGTGAAGTGTAGGGAATACTGAAGTGTAGGGAATACTGAAGTGTATGGAATAGTGAAGTGTAGGGAATACTGAAGTGTAAGAAATACTGAAGTGTAGGGAATACTGAAGTGTAGGAAATACTGAAGTGTAGGGAATACTGAAGTGTAGGAAATACTGAAGTGTAGGGAATACTGAAGTGTAGGGAATACTGAAGTGTAGGAAATACTGAAGTGTAGGGAATACTGAAGTGTAGGGAATACTGAAGTGTAGGGAATACTGAAGTGTAGGGAATACTGGAGTGTAATAAATACTGAAGTGTAGGGAATAGTGAAGTGTAGGAAATACTGAAATGTAGGAAATACTGAAGTGTAGGGAATACTGAAGTGTAGGAAATACTGAAGTGTAGGAAATACTGAAGTGTAGGGAATACTGAAGTGTAGGAAATACTGAAGTGTAGGAAATACTGAAGTGTAGGAAATAGTGAAGTGTAGGGAATACTGAAGTGTAGGGAATACTGAAGTGTATGGAATACTGAAGTGTAGGGAATAGTGAAGTGTAGGGAATACTGAAGTGTAGGGAATACTGAAGTGTAGGGAATACTGAAGTGTATGGAATAGTGAAGTGTAGGGAATACTGAAGTGTAATAAATACTGAAGTGTAGGGAATACTGAAGTGTAGGGAATAGTGAAGTGTAGGGAATACTGAAGTGTATGGAATACTGGAGTGTAGGAAATACTGAAGTGTAGGGAATACTGAAGTGTATGGAATACTGAAGTGTAGGGAATACTGAAGTGTATGGAATACTGAAGTGTAGGAAATACTGAAGTGTAGGGAATACTGAAGTGTAGGAAATACTGAAGTGTAGGACATACTGAAATGTAGGAAATACTGAAGTGTAGGGAATACTGGAGTGTAATAAATACTGAAGTGTAGGGAATAGTGAAGTGTAGGAAATACTGAAATGTAGGAAATACTGAAGTGTAGGGAATACTGAAGTGTACGAAATACTGAAGTGTAGGACATACTGAAGTGTAGGACATACTGAAGTGTAGGAAATACTGAAGTGTAGGAAATACTGAAGTGTAGGAAATACTGAAGTGTAGGACATACTGAAGTGTAGGAAATACTGAAGTGTAGGACATACTGAAGTGTAGGGAATACTGAAGTGTAGGAAATACTGAAGTGTAGGACATACTGAAGTGTAGGGAATACTGAAGTGTAGGAAATACTGAAGTGTAGGAAATACTGAAGTGTAGGAAATAGTGAAGTGTAGGAAATACTGAAGTGTAGGAAATAGTGAAGTGTAAGAAATACTGAAGTGTAAGAAATACTGAAATGTAGGACATACTGAAGTGTAGGAAATACTGAAGTGTAGGACATACTGAAGTGTAGGAAATACTGAAGTGTAGGAAATAGTGAAGTGTAAGAAATACTGAAATGTAGGACATACTGAAGTGTAGGAAATACTGAAGTGTAGGGAATACTGAAGTGTAGGACATACTGAAGTGTAGGAAATACTGAAGTGTAGGGAATACTGAAGTGTAGGACATACTGAAGTGTAGGGAATACTGAAGTGTAGGAAATACTGAAGTGTAGGAAATAGTGAAGTGTAAGAAATACTGAAGTGTAGGAAATACTGAAATGTAGGAAATACTGGAGTGTAGGACATACTGAAGTGTAGGGAATACTGAAGTGTAGGAAATACTGAAGTGTAGGAAATAGTGAAGTGTAAGAAATACTGAAGTGTAGGAAATACTGAAGTGTAGGAAATACTGAAATGTAGGAAATACTGGAGTGTAGGACATACTGAAGTGTAGGGAATAGTGAAGTGTAGGAAATACTGAAGTGTAGGAAATACTGAAATGTAGGACATACTGAAGTGTATGAATGTCAAGTGTAAGTGAATATTGAAATGAACGGAATGCCAACCTGTATGGAATGTTGAAATGTAGGGAATACTGAAATACACAGAATGCAGAAGTGTGCAGAGTACTGAAGTGTACAGCATACAGGAGTGTACGGAATGCTGATGTGCATGTACGGAATGTTGAAGTGTAAGGAATACTGATGTACATGGAAAGCTGGAGCAGACAGAATATCAAGCATACCCAAGTGAACAGAAAATGAACTGTACTGAATTGTTCCATTTGGTTTGGTGATTTCTCTCACAGCTGAACCCCAAACGCGTCTCCGTGTTTCTTTCAGAAGATGAGAGGAAGGATCGGACGGAATAAAGGCGGCGCCTCACTTCCGCTTTTCTTCTCCTTCGTCTGAGTCGCTTCTGAACTCTTCCTCAAATGCCAAGCTTTCAGCGCCGGAGATTCATGAACTCTCCTCTCGTTCCTTGCACTAATCCAGCACACAAAAATAGCTCTGTGTGTGTGTGTGTGTGTGTGTGAGCCTGCCTGCTTGGACACTGCACTGGTCTGTGTCCCATTATGGTACCGTCATTAGATCAGATTAAATAACCTCCATGAATGAGTTATTAATGAGGTCAGAAGGACAAGCTGAGGTGAGAGTCTGTGTGTGTGTGTGTGTGTGTGGTCTGGGGAGAAATGCAGTAAGAGACTGTATTTGCATGACATGCAGTCATTTTTTGTTAATTACGCATCATAAGTCTCCTCAGATTCCTTCACTCCTAATTCACTCACGTTCTCCTCCAGCACTTTTTCGTCCTCCATGTTTTTTACTTTTTAAAGATTTTTTTCTTTTTGCCTGCGTTTCTGTAAAACAGAGAAAAAGGTAAAGGAGACTTAACAGGAAAGTGTTCAGTCCATCAGCAGGAGATGGTGAAGTAGTGAATCCCCACACTGCAGACACGCCTCCGCACTCCGACACATAGCAAACTGGCTGAGATCTCTGAGATGGGAGGGGCTTATTTTCTCTCCCCTGTCAATCACAGCGAGCCGAACCTGATCTCATCTGTGAGGGTCTCTGGGGCGAGAGAGCGCTTCCCGTGAGCTTGTGTTAAATTAAACTGTCAAATTATTTATGCGATGAAACAAAACACTGTAATTGTTGGTAAACTGGTGTGTTGTGTGAGGAATAAAACAATGAGGGAAACGATCAGCTGTGGGGCGGTGGCACACACACACACACACACACACACACACACCTACCTGTAAATATTCCTACACGCCAGGGGTTCTGCTCCCCTTGCTTTCTCTTAATCCCTCATTTCATCAGGCTCTTTTAATAGGAGAAGGGTGTGTGTGTGTGTGTGTGTGTGTGTATGTTTATCTGAGGGGATTGAGTTTCAGAAAAGCCCTGAGCCGACACACACTTGCTGTCACACACTCTGACGCGGCCGTGAGAGCGAGACTGTGCTGTGTTTCTGTCTGACTCTCGTCTCTGTCTTTCCGTCTTGCAGCTCGATCCACAGTCACCATGTCCTCTCCCAGCTCCGGTGGACTCGAGGTTCTCCTCTCTACTTTGGAGGTACATGTGTGTGTGTGTGTGTGTGTGAGATACTGAAGTGTAACCTGGTTCGGTTGTGTGTGTGTTTTACTGTAAAGAGGACGTTATGTCATTAGAATTAAAGCGCTTTATTGTGGTCATTTAATCGGCCATCAGAGTTGAGGAGTTTATTTTTTTCCCCGTTGCCTTGGTAACACCTCGCATTAATGTTCACTAAATGAACATGCCTGGGTTTTAACGTTACACCTTATTCCACGGCACTGATAAATTCTCCCACCTGCTGAACTACATTTCCCATCAGCCCCTGCACACCTCTGTGTATTTCTGTGTATCTCACGTGTCCCAGGCTACATGTTTCACCCTCTTCAGCTTCGTGTTTCTCGTCTCGGCAGTTCTGTTTCATTCTGTGCAAACAGCGGCGCTACGTTCCACTGCATCCTGAACGGCGGGTTTATGAACAGGTTTTAATACATTACCGTTTCCGTAGTAACGGCTCATTCGGGTGTATGGTGGATGTCCACATTGTGTAATCTGTGGGGATGTTTTTATTAGGGGAAGAAGTTTATTTAATACTTGTGGAAGGAGTCTCCAGTTTCAGTGCAAAGGAAAGTCTTCGGAAAAGCTGAGAGAGAGAGATACAGAGGGAGAGATCCAGAGAGAGAGAGAGAGAGAGAGAGAGAGAGAGAGAGAGAGAGAGAGACAGAGATAGAGAGACATGCAGGGCAGAATTCGGCTGATTCCCGTTGATCATAGCTTTACAGAAAAGAACACTCAAATTTTGTAAACATCTTAAATCAAGTAATGAAAACACACTACAGTATAAAGCACTGAAAACCCAAGAGCTCAACCCTAAACCTGTCAGCTGGTCCTGAGACTCACTAACACACTGACCACTAACACTCTGCAGTCTCAGACCGGCACTGCTCAGTAAACTCCAATCAGAGTTAACCAAATGACCGAACAGATGAAGAGAGAGTATCTGGAGCACTGGGACGGTCAGACCCAAACCCATTCCAGATTACACTGTTATCAGGCCCTAAACAGAGAGTATGAACTGGCAGAATATCTCTTCACCATCAGAGATATAAAGCAGAGACAGATCCTGACCAAGTACAGGCTGAGTGACCACTGAGTGACCACAGTCTCGCCGTGGAGCAGGACCGACACAGGAGAACCTGGCTGCCCAGAGAACAGAGACTGTGTGTTCAGTGTACGAGCGGTGAGGTCGAGACAGAGCTGCACTTCCTCCTCTACTGTGAAAAATATCAACAAGAAAGAAACACATTTATTGAAAAAAATCACAAACAAAATTCCAAATTTCTGTAAATGAACAGACCAACAGCATCTTTTTAGGTGAAACTGCAGCCCTCGCTGTCAAATATGTGTCTGAATGTGACAACACACACACACACACACACACAATACACCCAGATACTTACCTTGTCAGTTTTTTCCACTTATTGTTGTTTTTGTTGTTAAATAAGTTTGTAATGTTTACATGCACACATCTAAACATGCCAATAAAGCACTAATGAATTGAAAATTGACAGAGATACAGAGAGAGAGAGAGAGAGAGATACAAAGAGAGAGAGAGAGAAATACAGAGGGAGATACAGAGAGAGAGAGAGAGAGAGAGAGAGAGAGAAAGAGAGAGAGATACAGAGAGAGAAATAAAGAGGGAGATACAGAGAGAGAGAGAGAGAGAGAGAGAGAGAGAGAGAGAAAGAAAGAGAGAGAGAGATACAAAGAGAGAGAGAGAGAAATACAGAGGGAGATACAGAGAGAGAGAGAGAGAAAGAGAGAGAGATACAGAGAGAGAGAGAAATAAAGAGGGAGATACAGAGAGAGAGAGAGAGAGAGAGAGAGAGAGAGAAAGTGAGAGAGATACAGAGAGAGAGAGAAATACAGAGGGAGATACAGAGAGAGAGAGAGAGAAAGAGAGAGAGATACAGAGAGAGAGAGAAATAAAGAGGGAGATACAGAGAGAGAGAGAGAGAGAGAGAGAGAGAGAGAGAAAGAGAGAGAGATACAGAGAGAGAGAGAAATACAGAGGGAGATACAGAGAGAGAGAGAGAGAGAGAGAGAGAGAGAGAAAGAGAGAGAGATACACAGAGAGAGAGAGAGAGAGAGAGAGAGAGAGAGAGAGAGAGAGAGAGAGAGAGAGATACAAAGAGAGAGAGAGAGAAATACAGAGGGAGATACAGAGAGAGAGAGAGAGAGAGAGAGAGAGAAAGAGAGAGAGATACAGAGAGAGAGAGAAATACAGAGGGAGATACAGAGAGAGAGAGAGAGAGAGAGAGAGAGAGAGAGACTTTTTTTTTGACTTTTTACGCATCTTTATTTACACAAGTCACATATAAAAGTCACAGTGACTTAATTAATAAGTAAATAAATAAATAAATAAATAAATAAATAAATACATATTAAAATAAATGTCAATAAATTATTTTAAATATGAGTGATTAGTTTAGTTCTGCTGCAAAGTTAAGTTTCCTTTCTGCAACAGAACACAACACATTATCACAACACCACACACATTTAAACACATCCAAGTCATTCATACTTTTATAAAAATTAAAATCAATTGAAATTCTCGATTTCATCAGCCTTTTCAGAATTTTTATGGCGTCACAGTCAGTGATTTGTGCAATTTGGTTTTTCCGGCTCAGGTATATTGCCATTTTGGCCTGACCAAATATAAAATTAATCAGTTGGCACCTGAACCGGTGTTTTCTGACGTACTTAAAACCAAAAATAAACCACTGAAAAGTAAAAACGACAGAGAGAGAGAGAGAGATACAAAGAGAGAGAGAGAGAAATACAGAGGGAGATACAGAGAGAGAGAGAGAGAGAGAGAGAGAGAGAAATACAGAGGGAGATACAGACAGAGAGAGAGAGAGAGAGAGAGAGAGAGAGAGAGAGAAAGAGAAAGAGACACATACACACAAACACTCAGACACACTCATACACACACACACACACACACACACTTACACACACACACACACACACACGATATTGAAAGACTCACTGTAGAGTCTCACTGACAGATCATCACATTATACTTTTAGATTGTTTATCCTCTCTGCTGTTTATGTGACTTGTATTATATATTGTGTTGAATGTGACTGTAAAAGAATTATCACATTCCCTATCCCGGGTTTAAAGGCGGCTTTTCCCCCGACTCGGAACACCGGGAAGTTTCCTGCTGTAACACACTCAGCACTGGAATGATTTATAATCACACTGTCCATGTCACCCAGTCCAGGACGGGTTCCTCTGGGATTCTGGTTCCTCTCCAGGTTTCTGAGGTTGTTCCTCAGTGCTCCCTCTCCTCATGGACTTCTGTGATGATCTCTGTTCTTAACCTCACTGTGCAGATTGTAGACATGATGTTCCTGCTGTTTGCAGAACGCTGGAGACATCGAGAACATGCTGAACATCATCAATGTGCTGGATGAACTTCTCTCTGCAGGTACACACACACACATGCACACACACACACACACACACACACACACACATTGTCTTACTGTCTTCGTGACAAGCTTCCATTGACATAATAATTTACATACCCACCTAGATCCTCCTTTCTGTCTTTCATTCTCTCTCTCTCTCTCTCTCTCTCTCTCTCCCTCTCTCTGTCTCTCTCTCTCTCTCTCTCTGTCTCTCTCTCTCTCGCTCATGCTCTCTTTCTCTTGTGCTCGCTCTCTCTCTTTCTCTTGCACTCTCTCTCTTTCTCTTGCACTCTCTCCCTCTCTGTCTCTTTTTCTTTCTCTTGCACTCTCTCTCTCTTGTGCTCTCTCTCTCTATCTGTCTCTCTTTTTCTCTTGTGCTCTCTCTCTCTCTCTCTCTCTCTCTCTCTCTCTCTCCATCTTTTGTATCTGTTTTTTGCTGAAATCCTTTTTTTAAAAAAAATTATCTCAATCGGGTGTGTTTCATGTAAATTAGATGTAAATTAGGGGCGTGTCCGATGCAAATCACATGCAAATGATGATTAACTCTGATAAGACACTTAAAAAAAAAATAAAAATAAAACCAATTAATAACGTTTCATTCGAAAATCCCGTCCCTTTGAGTTTTAAGAATCCTTTCATTCCAAACATTTTTAATCAATCACTTAAATCACTTTGTAGATGTAATAGAGTGTGTTATTATTACGCCGGGGTTAAAAGTGTGTTTAAGGATTCCGAAAGTGCTGAAAGTACAAACTCATTTCACTCGGCACTAATGAAATCTTTATTTGAGCGTTTGACATTTCCGACTGTTTCACGCTGAATATTTAAATTTCACACACTCGGAGACTGAACAGGGTTTTTTTTGCTGTGACGTGACATGCCTCTGATCCTGTAATCCGGAGTTAATTTAGCATAAAGTAATTAAGCGCCATTATTCTCCTGCTGCTGGCGCTAATCAGGAAACTCTCTGTGCTGAAAGTTTCTAAAAATCGCCTGCAGAAAGCCGAAAATAAGCCGCAAAGTCATTAACATCCTGTGCTGGTGGCTATGAGTTATGATTTATGATTTATTAAATTATGCAGTTATACTATTTATTTTTTGTTTATTTATTTGTTTGTTTTTCGTTATCTTTTTCTCTTTCATTTCCCTACTTTCCTTCAAATGATTTCTATCCTTTCATTGAAATCCTCTTTTAAAGTCTTTATTATTTTAATTTTATGATGTGAGCATTTATTTATTTATTTTTATTTATTTTCCTTCCTTCATTTAGGAATGCCTCATTAAGAATTGATGATGCTATTAATAATCTTTATTTTTGCGATAGTTCGATGAATTCGTTTCTTCCCCTCTTTCTGTTCATGTTGTTTTTAGTGTTATTTCTGTTTTTATTTTATTTTCCTGCTATGTTAAATAAGGTTTAACCTTGGAGCTGTACATGTGTGTAAAGACTGTGAATGAAAACAGTAATTGTTAATAATCACTGAGGGGTGTGTGTGTGTGTGTGTGTGTGTCTCAGGTACAGACCGGCGTATTCACCACATGATCTCTAAAGGAGGAAGTGAAGCTCTTCTCTCAGCGCTGGTGAAAACGGCTCGGTCCACGAGTACAAACTTCACACTGCTGCTGCCCACACTGCACCTCCTCGCTAAGGTGGGACACAGAGGTGAGACACGCAGAGAGACAGATAGGAGGAGGAGGGAGGAAGGGAGGGAGGGAGAGAGTGAAAGAGAGAGAGAGAGAGAGAGAGAGAGAGAGAGAGAGAGAGAGAGAGAGATGCAGATAGACAGAGAGTCGCAGAGAGGCAGACAGATAGGGAAGGAGAGAGAGATGTAAAAAGAGAGAGAGAAAGAGAGAGAGTGAGAGATGCAGAGAGACAGACAGATAGGGAAGGAGAGAGAGAGAGAGAGAGAGAGAGAGAGAGACAGATAGGGAGAGATACAGAGAGAGTGAGAGACAGAGACAAAGAGAGCAAGAGAAAGAAAGAGGTGGAGCATGGAGTATTATAGTATATTATAATACAGTATAGTGTAGCATAGTATAATATTAGACTGATAGATTATAATAGAGTACAGTGTAGTAAAGTGTAGTATAATCTAGTAGAGTGTAATATAATCTAGTAGAGTGTAATATAATCTAGTAGAGTGTAGTGTAATCTAGTAGAGTGTAGTGTAATCCAGTAGAGTGTAATATAATCTAGTAGAGTGTAGTGTAATCTAGTAGAGTGTAGTGTAATCCAGTAGAGTGTAATATAATCTAGTAGAGTGTAGTGTAATCCAGTAGAGTGTAATATAATCTAGTAGAGTGTAGTGTAATCTTTAGAGTGTAGTATAATCTAGTAGAGTGTAATATAATCTAGTAGAGTGTAATATAATCTAGTAGAGTGTAGTGTAATCTAGTAGAGTGTAATATAATCTAGTAGAGTGTAATATAATCTATTAGAGTGTAGTGTAATCCAGTAGAGTGTAATATAATCTAGTAGAGTGTAGTGTAATCTTTAGAGTGTAGTATAATCTAGTAGAGTGTAATATAATCTAGTAGTGTAATATAATCTAGTAGAGTGTAGTGTAATCTTTAGAGTGTAGTGTAATCCAGTAGAGTGTAATATAATCTAGTAGAGTGTAGTGTAATCTAGTAGAGTGTAATATAATCTAGTAGAATGTAGTGTAATCTAGTAGAGTGTAATATAATCTAGTAGAGTGTAGTGTAATCTAGCAGAGTGTAATATAATCTAGTAGAGTGTAATATAATCTAATAGAGTGTAGTGTAATCTAGTAGAGTGTAATATAATCTAGTAGAATGTAGTGTAATCTAGTAGAGTGTAATATAATCTAGTAGAGTGTAGTGTAATCTAGTAGAGTGTAATATAATCTAGTAGAGTGTAATATAATCTAGTAGAGTGTAGTGTAATCTAGTAGAGTGTAATATAATCTAGTAGAGTGTAATATAATCTAGTAGAGTGTAGTGTAATCTAGTAGAGTGTAATATAATCTAGTAGAGTGTAGTGTAATATAATGTAGTAGAGTGTAATATAATCTAATAGAGTGTAGTGTAATCTAGTAGAGTGTAGTGTAATCTAGTAGAGTGTAGTGTAATCTAGTAGAGTGTAGTGTAATATAATGTAGTAGAGTGTAATATAATCTAATAGAGTGTAGTGTAATCTAGTAGAGTGTAGTGTAATCTAGTAGAGTGTAGTGTAATCTAGTAGAGTGTAGTATAATCTAGTAGAGTGTAGTGTAATCTAGTAGAGTGTAGTGTAATATAATGTAGTAGAGTGTAATATAATCTAATAGAGTGTAGAATAGTCTATTTCAGTACAGTATACTCCAGTACACTACGGCACAGTGTAGTACAGAACAATGATCCTGAGCGATGTCGTATTCTCGCTGTTATTTCCAGACCGTATGATCGGTGTGAAAGCGGAGAAAGCCGACGCCGTGTTACTGACACTCAGACTTTTACAGCAAAACTCGGAAAACGACAGGAGAGCGGCGGCGTGTCTGTGGGTCATCGCCACCTTCTGCTCCTCAGGTCAGTTATTTCTCTCAGCAGCCACCTGAACTGTCTGTAGCTCCACAGTGAGATCAGCTGGTTAATGATAGCTCTCCTGCACTATAGCTCTTTCTTCAGTAAACCTTGCAAACCTCTGAGGCCAGTCCATGTTGCATCGATTTGCATTATATGGTCGATGATCGATGATCGTGATGGAGCGATTTTTAGTACGAATCAGTTCCCAGTAAAATCTCTCTGCTGCATTAGCACTTCCTGTTTACCTTCCTGCTTGGTTTTTATGGCAAACAAGTGATAACTGCACCAGTCCCAAATGAAAAAACAGTCATTTGTTTGAATTCAGAATATTTGTTGAGATGATGATAGTGTGTGTGTGTGTGTGTGTGTTAGAGACAGAGAGTGACACTGTGTTATTCTCTTGCTTATCAGTGAATGTTAATCCTTCATATATATTTATATGAATATGATTTTAATTCATTCTGGAGGTGAGTTCTTGAGGCGAAAATTTGGATTGTGAAACAAATTTTCCCATAAGAAATAATGTAAATGCAGATAATCCATTCCAGCCACCCAACAATATTACCAATACTAAGAGCTCACTAGGGAGCTCACAATGGGAGGGTTGCATCCTACATAAAACCTGTGCCAACATGCGGACCAAATGATCTGCTGTGGTGACCCTGAACAGGGAGAAGCCGAAAGAACAATAGCCAATACAAAGCTTATGTAAACTGTATGGCTGCTTACAAAGAACTGACCCATGCCAAGCATTCCGTCAAGGGTCTTCACAGGAAGTCATGCCACCAGGCTTGGGCTAAAAATAGAACAGACCACCCATGCCACCAATCTGTCAACAGAAAAAACGCCCAAAACTATCATCTAGCTTTTGAACGCATGCTGAAGGCAATGTTGGTATTGTGGGTTAACTCTTTCCAAACAGCTTTCTCTAACTGGAAAAAATATATATAAAAACTATCTTTGGTTGGATTTCCACTCACGCGAACAAGTCTTGAACGGCTTCCGGACGTATGGGCAACTTAGCTGGGGTTCGGTTCAGTTTGGTTCATTCATAAGCTGAAAATGCTTCATATGCCGATGCACAATTTCTTGAAAAAAATCAATTCTGTATAAATTCCACTATATATATTTAAACATTGAAACCAATTAAAAATAATCAACATCCCACACTATAATACAAGTACAAATGAAAAAATATATATATATATATATAATTTATTTATTCATATAAAAATAAAGAACCAGTTGAAACCGGTGGTATGTGTTAGGGGTTATGCATTGGGTGTTATGTGTCAGGTGTTAAGTGTTGGGGTTAAGCATTGGGGGTTAAGTGTTAAGTGTTGGGGTTAAGCATTGGGGGTTAAGTGTTAGGGGTTAAGTGTTCAGAAGAAGATTTTGCTTTAGATCAGCACTGAGGTAACACTTTGATAAATTTTGACTCATTTCTACATTTCTACAAATCAGTGATTTGTTGTTTGTTAACATTTTAATTTGAGGTTCAGGAATAATCTTATTAAAATCAAGCTTTTTGTTGTTTTTACTTCTTAAATTCTAATCTCTGATTCATTACCAATTCATGAATAATAATTAGGTTTGGTTTATTGTGTTGAGTTCAGTGTTTGTGTTGAGTTTAGTGTTTAATGTGTTGAACCATGGCTGCTGTGTGAACACAGCTTTCAGAGTTCAGTGTTTTACTGTAATAGAGATGATGTTAATCAAATAATCGAGGTGTGTGTGTGTGTGTGTAGTGTCCACTGCAACGCTGCTAGGAGAGAATCGAGCTTTGGATGTTGTGTTTAAGCTGATAACACCACCTGCTGCAAAACGCACTCACACGGTCAAGTGAGTCTCACACACACACACACAGAGGAAAATCACTTTCACTACAGTTAGTGATGGAAGGTAATCTGCACAATCAGATAGAGATCAGACATTATGGGTTAAGGACAGTAACAGCTGTAGTGATGGAAATTAGCATTAACGCCGTAACTGCAAGTCACTGAGTAGGAACATGATGGGATCTGCACCGAGACCCGAGGAGGAAAAGGAACATGAACAGAATATAACAGAAACATCATACAAAAAAATCAAACAAGACTCTATCACACGTGACTCCTGCTACAGGCTGCTAGCTAGTGGAGTTTTCGCACAAACACATTCAGTCCCCCAGCGTACAGTCTAGCAGCTGATTAGCGTGGGTTTATTCAGCTGTACTCAGGGTTAATATCATTAATCAGGGTTGCCAGATTTCAGCCCAAATTCACCTCAGTATAAAACACAGTCCCTGAAACTAGCCTGAAAACTTCTGTCTCCTTTTTCTGCACACATCACCCTCCATAATCCTGTGCATCACACACACACACACACACACACACACACAGTCTGCACCTACACTTTCCCTTTGCGTGTAAACATATAACAATGTTTGCAATAAATCGCATCAAATTATTTGTCCACAGAATATTTTTCAACTAGCTCAATCTGGCAACCCTTTAAGTCATTATTCTGTGTTCTGCCCCTCCCCTGTGCGTGAGGCAACGTGATTCCTGCCCCAATAGACCTCCATTAGCGTGTTAGTGTTTGTTGTAGTTCAGATGTTTGACCACTAGGTGCAGTAGTAACTGTAGGGAGGTGAAAGAGGCAGTGAGCACGCTGCACAACGTTACACAACATCCAGAAAGAGCAGCAAAGAGACACAACATCCGATTATATCCGTCACACTGAGAGATTTATTTTTGAAATAGTTAGCGAGGTTATTTGGATTTAATTAAACTTAAATTGTTGTAAACGAGAACGTTGTGAAGATTAACTCTGAACCCCAGACACTGATGAACCTTTTAAATGAAATCATTAATATTTTACTATTAAATAGATCTGAAAGTTTTTTTAGTGTGGAAAGTTGACACAACATTCATAATTTTATTTAAATACGATTTTTCTATATTGCAATTTCACCACCAACACAACTACACTGTTTATTTATTTTTATCTAATAACTGTTTTATCTTCCAGGGCCGCCGTCGACGCCTTCGCTGCTCTCTTATCTTCGAGTAAGTTCTTTCTCCTTCTCAGCGCTTAGCTGTAATATGAGCGTTTCATTATCACGCTATTATACACTGATGCTGTATCAATTAGCGCTGCTGCTGTTAATGGACTTTTAATGAAAGATGGGATGTTTACTGTCGCTTATGAATAATTCAGAGCTGTTAGAAAGGGTTTTAATGGGAAAAAGTGAAGTGAAAAAATAAGCATGACAGGAAGGATTCACACACACCTGGTTCCCCACGAGACTTTCTGCAGTTCTGCATCATATCCTGCGGTAATGACCAAATCCCAAGATCGCAAAGGTCGGCACACAGTGGACATGGAATTAGTTTTATCAATGTTTCCGAAATTCACAATTCTCTTCATTCTAAGACACTGTGACCTGATTGGACAGTTAGGTATCACAGTCAATCTGTGTTTTTACTGATTATCAGTCTGACCTTTTAGCCACACAGCTGATCACCACTGATACGTATATATATATATATATATATATCACTGTCCTTTTTGAAAACCAATCACTGATCACCATCATTCCACTGACCAATCACTAATCACTGTCCTTTTTGAAAAACAATCACTGATCACCATCATTCCATTGACCGATCACTGATCACCATCTATCCACTGACTGATCAATGATCACTGACAATCTTGAGAACCAAGCACTGATCACTATCGTTCCACTGACCCAACATTGAACACCATTGACTCCCCTGATTGTGGCCATTGACAAATCGCTGATTCACATTGCTCCCCGTGACCCAGCACTCAACCCCATTGTTTCCAATCACTGATCACTCTTCCAAAAATCAATCACAGATCACCATTATGCATTATTTTCCTTATCACTGATCACCATTCTGTTTAACAATCCATCACTCATCTCAACCAATAACTGATCACCAGTATTCTCGAAAACCAATCACTGATTCTCATGCTTTCCATCAACTAATCAAAGGCCGCTTTTATTCAGATCAACCAATCACTAATCCTTAATGTTCCCATCAACAAATCACTGACCCCTGTTGTTTCCATTAACTAATCACCAGTTGCTACTGTTCCCATCAACCAATCACTGATCCCTATTGTTCCCATCAACCAATCACTGATCCCTATTGTTCCCATTAATTAATCACTGGTTGCTATTTTTCCCATAACCAATCACTGATCCCTAATGTTCCCATCATCCAATCAGTGATCCCTATTTTCCTGAACAACCAATCACGGTTTGCTCCACCTCTCCACCTCTGTCTTCTTTCTCTTTTGTTTTATTTACAGTAATGAAGGCGAGTTGTAACAATCCTTCATATCTATTTCCCGACTTATCACCACTGTTGCTTCATTTTGCTCTAGAATTAGACACGTTCTGAACGTGAAATGTAAATAGCTCATGTGTTGAGCTGTGAGAAGAGACACATTTTTCTACACCTAATCTGCTCCGTTCTGGTAAAACTCCTCTAGGCTTTAAGTTGTGTCGCGTCAGAAAGTCTTCCTTGTTCATGTGGCATGTTTCGCTATGCAAATGATCATGACAATTTAACAGAAATGCAGATTAGTTCATGACATCATCTGGTGTCCTGAGGCAGATTTTTTTGTGGGCTTGCACTAGGAACCTTCCCCTGAAAAAAGCTTTTAGCTCAGCTGCTTTTAAAATCCTTAAATCTGCGATGCAATGCGAGTGTAAAAGCAGTGTAGAGTGAGGAAAGTGTCATTGCATGTCCGGCCTGCAGGGGGAGCTGTGACTCTGCTGGATTCAGACTCCACAGAAAGAAAGCACTGTATGAACGCATGCGTTTTGCTGTCAATTGCTCTGCTGTTGAATAGGCTGAAAAAAAGAGAAAACGGTTGATGTCATTAAAAGAGCAACACACACACACACACACAAAGCTTTCTTCTGCTGCACCTCTGCAACATCTCAGACTGCTATCCTGATATCTATTTTTTATTTCTCTGTTCCAGGTCGTGTCTTTACAGACTTTTCAGAAACACAAATGTAATGTTTATTTTTAACACTTCCACGGCTCCAGCTTCCGCATCAGGGAGACAGTGAGCTCCTAAATGTACGTTAAAGGGGAACTCATTTACGAACAGACGTTAATGAGAAACACAGCATCCGAGATCTTAAAACTGATTTATTTCAATCCACAGATGTTGCTTTCCAAAATGATCCTTCTTGGATTTGCTTTAGACTGAAAAACTCGATACAGCTAAAAGTATCTGGACTCCTGACCTTCACACCCAGATGTGCTTCTCCTGCAAACTGTCTGTCTCTTTTATCTTCACTGGAACTCAAACCCTGCTCCATCATGACAATGTTCCTGTGCACAAAGCAGCTCCATGAAGACGTGGTGTGGAGGTGAAGGTTGGAGTGAAGATCTCAAGTGTCCTGCACAGAGCCCTGTCTCTGACTCAGGATGTGGTAGCTTAGTGGTTAAGGTGTTGGACCACTGCATGAAAGGTCCCCACTGGTCACCGCTGCTTCAGCTGGGACCTCAAGCAAGGCCCTTAACCTTCGAATAAAATGAGATAATAATGTAAGTTGCTCTGGATAAGGGCGTATGCTGAAATGTAATTGACTCAACTTAACACTCAACACTTTTGGGATGAACTGGAGTCTCCTCAACATCAGAGTCTGATCTCACTAATGCTCTTGTAGTTGAATGATCACTAATCCACAGTGGAAGAACTTCCAGAAGAGAAGAGTGGAGCTGAAGGGTAAAAGAGAATACATGTGGAGCAAGATGATCAACAAGCACATATGGGTGTGATGGTTGGGGTGCACAAACTTTTGGTCATTCTATACCCCTTTTATACATGCACTAAATCACAGATTATTGCTCCCTTCATTCACTGGTTTATTTAACACCATCAGAAACCCCAAGATATAATGTCACCATGACAACCACAAGTTAGCAAGCTAGCGGGTTAAGGATGTTCTGCGGGTAGATCCCAGGTATGAAGATATTCTCCTCTGGTAATTTGCATGTTTAGTGACGTCACTAACCGAGCGCATGTCTAGCTCCGCCCTCAAATCAGTTTTACACGGAAGGCTGGAAGGAAGTCGTTTGCGTTTTAAACAGAAGAATGATAAAGGAGCACTGGAAAAGGAGACCACATCAGCATGAGAGACAAAAAAGATTGATGAAAACATCAAAATGTTGAATTATTGCCAATTCAAATGATTTAATTAGCTGAAACAAGTGTCAGTTTTATTTATTTATTTGTTTGTTGGTTTATTTATTTACTTACTATTTTCATTTCTTTTTCAATAAAGTGAGTTTAAATACAGCAGCTGGCCTTTGAAGCACTTTGAAGCATTAAAAGCTGAAGAGAGATCAGAAAACACACACACACACACACACACACACACACACACACAGAAGCCAAGGGAGTTATAAAACCCTGGCATTAATATTTCACAGAGCCATATTAGTGTAGGAGCCTCACATGTACACACACACACACACACAATGTGACAGACACACTGTGTTAAGGTGTTATTGCGCTCTGTACATGTGTATGTTAAGACTTTCTGACAAATCAGACTCCTGCCTCCGACAGCGCTGTGGTGTAACGTGACTTTAATTGTGTTTCAGAGGAGAACGCTCGCCTGGCGGTCGGGAAGGGTTACATCTCAGGCTTGCTGAGTGTTTATGAAAACTGGCACAGACAGGACACACAGAATGAACACATCGCCGTACGGAGAGCGTTCCTCCACTGCCTCCACAGAGCCGCCAAGACCAGCGCCGCGAGACACGCCCTCCTCTCTGAGGGAGGAGTCACTGTGCTGTACAACACCACACAGGTACTGCACTGCCGAATCCCCACCCCCCACCCCAAACACACACACTGAGCACCGGTGGGGGAACAAAAGCTAAGGTCTGGTGGGTGTGGTTTTCATAGAGTGGGTGTGGTTTATATAGCTAACACATCAATCATCTGTGTACTTTCACTGGTATTTAAATAATTATTAAAATGATATTAAATGATCATTAATATCAATGAAATAGTTCATAAAAACTTTTAAATATTAAACAATAACAAATGATTGGTCAAAGTTATTAAATGTTTCAGTTATTAACTGTTGTGAAATGTTCATTAATTTATTATTACATGTTATTAAGTGTTATTAAGTGATTATTACATTATTAAGCGATTATTACGTTATTAAGTGATTATTACATCTTTTAAGCGATTATTACATGTTATTAAGCGATTATTACATGTTATTAAGCGATTATTACATGTTATTAAGTGTAATGAAGTGTTTACTAGATGTCTTTTTGTCTAGGCATGTTTGGTGATGAAGGCCTCAGAGTCTCTGGTGGAAAGTGCAGTTCAGCTCATGAGGAAATGTCTCCCAAAACTTCCTCTTCCTTTAAGTTCAGATCACAGCACATACAGCTTCCTACTTCCTGGACACCCTGCGGAGGCCTGGGAGTCTGACTCAGGAGCCAATGGTAAGTGATAGAGCTGGTCATGTGACTCAGTGTGTTGACTGCTCCTGGACATTTCCTGGAATTCACACTTGTAGACAGGGTCATTTCTTTTGCCACAGTTTTCACTCGCTAGGTTAGCTTTCGCTCGCTAGGTTAGCCTTCTCTATTTGGCTATGATACAGACATCACGGTCAAGTGAAATGAGCCTTTCACCTGTCGGCTCAGTGTGTGTGTGTGTGTGTGTGTGTGTGTGTGAGAGAGACTGGGCTGGTTGCCATGGTAACGGTTGCCGTGCTTCTTAGCGATGAGTGATGAATAGAGGTGAATGTGCTGCAGGTGAACTGAGTGTGAGATAAAGTCACTTCTGTTTAGCATACAGATTAGAACCAGTCTCCTGGGTTCTCACCACATTCTGTGTCTCTAAGGTGTGTGTGTGTGGCTCATTATAGCTAAGTCTACACACAAACGCGCGCACACACACACACACACACACACACACACACATATTGTAAGAATGTCATTCCCTAATATTTTAATGGTAGCCATTTCACACACACTAGCTGAGTGTCTAAGAGAATGAAAGCTAATATGATGAAGGCTAACAGACTCATTTCTGACACGTCACACTGAGTCTACAGCTTTTTTTTTCTTCACACAGCATTAACTGGATGATTATGACTCTGTGTGTGTGTGTGTGTGTGTGTGTGTGATTTCACTAGATGTAAACAGTGAAGATGACAGTGATGATGAACAAGAAAACGAGGAGCCTGAATATCATGATTATGTGAGTGACTCAATTTTAATGTCACTTATCTTTCTATGAAGGACTTCCCCTGGCCCCGCCCCCTCAACTCTTTCAGGAACTGTTCCCCTGGCCCCGCCCCATCTCATTCGGGAACTATTCCACTGGCCACGCCCCCTCATCTTTTTCAGGAACTATTCCGCTGACCCCCCCTCCTTTCTGGAAACATTCCCCTGGCCCTGTCCCAATTTTATACAAGAAATAATTGTTTTATGATGACATATAACATGTGTGTGTGTGTGTGTGTGTGTTTTAGGAGGATGATTTGGAAACAGATGTGAATAAGCTGCAAGCTCGGCCGGATCCGGTTTGGCCAAAGAAACAGCTTGATCAGTACTCACACTTCTGTCCTGAACTCCATCACAACTTCCAGGTGACTTTCACTTCCTCCTCCAGCTTCACCTTCATTTTCACCTCCACCTTCACTTCCACTGTCATCTTCACCTTCACTTCCACTTCCACCTCCACCTCGAACTTTTGTTTCCTCCTCCACCTTCACCTTCATTTCCACTTCCACCTTCAAATGTAACTCTACTTCCTTCTCCATCTTCACTTCCACCTTCACTTTCCCTTTCACCTCCACCTTCACCTTCACTTTCTCCTTCACCTTCATTTCCACTTCCAACTTCACCTTCACATCCACTTCCTTCTTCACCTTCACTTCCACCTTCACTTTTACTTCCACCTTCACTTCCACCTTCACTTTTACTTCCACCTTCACCTCCACTTCCTTATTCATCTTCACTTTCACTTCCACCTTCACCTTCACCTCCACTTCCTTATTCATCTTCACTTTCACTTCCACCTTCACCTTGATTTCCATCTCCACCTTCACTTCCACCATCATCTTCACCTTCACTTCCACTTCTTCCTCCACCTTCACCTTCCTTTCCACTTTCACATCCATTTCCACTTTCACCTCCATTTCCACATTCTCTGCCACTTCCTCCTCCACCACCTTCACTTTGACCTCCACATTCACCTCCACTTCCTTCTCCACCTTTACTTCCACCTCCACTTCCTCCTTCACCTCCACCTCCACTTCCACCTTCACTTCCACTTTCACCTACACCTTCACTTTCACCTTCACTTCCACTTTTACTTCCAGATTCATCTTCATATCCACCTCTACCTCCAACTTCACCTCCACTTCCACACAGATAGGCAAGAGGCAGTGAATAACAATGAACACACACACACACACACACACACACACACCTGTAGAATCTGTTTAAAGTGCATAATAATGTTTAAGCACACCGTTGTGTTAATGTGTTTTAAACATTAATAAACATCTCACTCAGTTGGTAAAGGACAATACTAACGTCACCACAGACAGAATGAATAAATAACTGTTATTAACCTTGTCCTGGAGAGACAGAGGTGAGGTCATGTGACTCAGACGCTTTAATCATCTGTGTGTTTTAATGCAGTTATGAAGCTCGTGTTAAGTGTCAGAAAATTTAAATAACAGAAATACTTTTCATATTTTAATAACATCAAAGAGAAATCAGTCAACAGGACGCTCTGTGCTGCTCAGGTAGCTGACTAGCACAAGTTAACCGGGTCAGCTCGAGTCAGTTAACTGGGTCAGCTCAAGTCAGTCAACTGGGTCAGCTCAAGTCAGTTAACTGGGTCAGCTCGAGTCAGTTAACTAAGTCAGCTCGAGCCAGTTAACCATGTCATCTCAAGTCTGTTAACTGAGTCAGTTAAATGGGTCAGATCGAGTCAGTTAACTAAGTCAGCTCTAGTCAGTTAACCGTGTCATCTCAAGTCTGTTAACCGAGTAGGTTAACTGGGTCAGCTTGAGTCAGTTAACTGGGTCAGCTCGAGTCAGTTAACTAAGTCAGCTCGAGCCAGTTAACCGTGTCATCTCAAGTCTGTTAACCGAGTCAGTTAAATGGGTCAGCTCGAGTCAGTTAACTGGGTCAGCTCGAGTCAGTTAACTAAGTCAGCTCTAGTCAGTTAACCGTGTCATCTCAAGTCTGTTAACCGAGTAGGTTAACTGGGTCAGCTCGAGTCAGTTAACTGGGTCAGCTCGAGTCAGTTAACTAAGTCAGCTCGAGCCAGTTAACCGTGTCATCTCAAGTCTGTTAACTGAGTCAGTTAAATGGGTCAGATCGAGTCAGTTAACTAAGTCAGCTCTAGTCAGTTAACCGTGTCATCTCAAGTCTATTAACCGAGTCAGTTAACTGGGTCAGCTCGAGTCAGTTAACTGTTTCAGCTTGAGTCAGTTAACTAAATCAGCTGTAGTCAGTTAACCATGTCATCTCAAGTCTGTTAACCGAGCTCCAGCTGAGATGACTCGGTCAACAGACACGGTTAACTGATTTGGGCTGACTCGGTTAACTGACTCAAGCTGACTCGATTAACTGACTCGAGCTCCAGCTGAACCCTGTTAAAATAAAGCGTGTTGTTTGTGTTGTTGTAGATGTTGTACACAGCTCTACAATGCTATTCCCTCTCCCAAAGCTAATCACATCACACCAGTGTCAGGTTCATGATTAACACACACACACACACACACACAGCTGTTTCCCGTCAAGTCTTTGTGTTTTCTGTTATTTATTGTTGTGAAATGGATCAGACGCAGACGGACCTCCTGAGATCCGCTCCCTGAGAGTCTGATGATATTAACACTGTCGCTGTTTTCTGTTTCAAACATGAACGATTGAAGAGTTTCAGAAAAACGTTACAAGCCTTTAGTGTAATGAACAGAATATAACGAGTATAACTCACTAACGAGTTTACACAGACCAGGCATAACATTATGACCATCTGCCTAATATTGTGTCGGTCCCACTTTTGCTGCCAAAAACAGCCCTGACCTGTCATGTACTGTGTATTCTGACACCTTTCTATCAGAACCAGCATTAACTTCTTCAGCAATTTCAGCAACAGTAGCTCGTCTGGTGGATCGGATCACACGGGCCAGCCTTCACTCCCCATGCATCAGTGAGCCTTGGCTGTCCATGACCCTGTCGCCGGTTCACCACTGTTCCTTCCTTGGACCACCTTTGATAGATACTGACCACTGCAGACCGGGAACACCCCACAAGAGCTGCAGTTCTGGAGATGCTCTGATCCAGTCATCTAGCCATCACAATTCGGCCCTCTAAATCTGTCTAATATTTAAAGAAAGCTTCCTCTGTCCGAACATGTGAACATAAACACTAATCACAGAATTTCAATCAGTTAAATTTACTGCTGAATTCTGGACTCTGATTGGTCAGAAGGATTTTTACAGCTTGTATAATTACAGCTTTATATTAATGCACTCATTTGATATTCATAGGCCATCGTTCCTATAGTAACGGCTCATTCACAGGGACCTGTAAAGTGGAATCTACGCTGATAATAAACAGATTAAATATGGTGTTATCGATGTAGTGGAGAGTCTGTGGGGAGAAATATGTGTGTGTGTGTCTGTGTGTGTGTGTGTATGATGTGGTGAAGGAGTCTGCCAGAGAGAACAGGAAGTGACTTTAAATGTAACTATAAACAGATAAAAAATATGACGTGTAAGAGGTGTGCACAGTGTAACAGTACCCCCCCCCACCACCACCACACACAGTGTTTAATACTGGCAGTGTTACATGTTTATTACATTGTTATTACTGTTTAATAGAGCAGCATAAACTCTGTTTGCTCAGACTTTGCTGTTGGTTCCAATATTATGACAGATGTGTAATGTTTTCCTCCTGTGCTCTCCCAGTGTGTGTGTGTGTGTGTGTATGTTAGTATAAAACAGTCAGCTCCTTTTTCCATCCCCACTGACCGGATAAATTCAGCATTACCCTCTCTCACCCCTCTTTAACGCTTGAACAAACACGTCTTCTACAGTTTGGTCAGTCTGATGACCGCAGACGCCGGAGATGAAACACCACCATGGCAGGAGATCTAACCCAAATTTTTTTAAATTTCTTTTTTGCCGTTGAAGAAAAGTCTGGAATCATGAGGAGTCATGACCTTGTTATGAGCTCGCTATAGCAGGTCTGTTACACTGCCCAAGACTCTGTCATGTCATCGGTCATCTCCGGTTTGATGGACAGCTCTTCAAATCCCTCCTTCAGTTTAGGAGATGGAACAAAGGGATTCTGATTGTTCATGTTTCCACTCAGGATGATCTGTTTGATTCATTCCCTTTCTTCTCTTGTCCTGGTTTAGCGAGTGTACGTGAGTTCAAATGTTAAATCCGGGCAACGCTTACGCTCTTATTAAAAGCTCAGATTTATACTTTCTGGATGTTCCTTGAAATCAAATGGGATAATTAGGATAAAAAGGAGTCCTAGATATAAGCACATAATCCATAGAAATAGATCAAACATAAAAAAGCAAAACAAAAATAAAAAGCAGAAATAAAAAAAATAAGATTTTCTCACATCCATAAATGCATCATATATTTATTACAAATAGGAAAAAAAAAGTTAGAGATTTATTTATTTTCAAAAATTACATGTATTTTATTAATAAATAAAAAATAAGGGTGCAGGCTAGCAGGACACCCAGTAGGCCAGATTGTTGCTATGGTTACGCCTCGGAGGTTCAAATCATTTCCGTTTGCTTTAAATGAACTTTTCACTATAGCATTAAATATTATTCACTTTTTCCTTCACTGTCCTTCACTTCTGTAATGCCAATCATGTATTTATGATCGTTGTCATGGTTACAGTTATCATATCGTAGCGTAAAATTCTGACAAGCTATCCATCAGTTATCAGATTCCTCATGGAAGAAAATAACAAACTCCTGTCAGCCAATCAGAAGAGAGTATTTTTCGTGACTGTAGAATAAACTATTAGAAATTATTTTGTTAAAATTGTAATTATATCCATATTTTTATTGGTATTTTTACTTCTTTCTTTTTTTTTTTAAATGTGAGTGTGTCTGTATAAACTTTCACTTGTGACTCTGTATAGATAAATATTCTTCTTCTTTTGGCTCCGCCTCCTTAATCTGTAAACAAATATGTCTTCCAGGATCTGGACTCAGGTTCAGAGCGAGACATGAGCCCGGATTTCCGGGATGTCCAAAAATCCGAAGCATTCTCTGACAACTGTTCGTCTCCGCCTACACCTGGAGAGAAGCAGGAAGAGGCGGATCTAAAGGCCCGAGATTTCCATAGTCACTTCCTGAACTGCTCGGGAAATCAACAGGAAGCCGGTAACAGCATGCTGGACAAACTACTGGAGAAATACGGCACCTCGATTCCTCATCACGATCCGCAGCTGTACAGCTGTGCTGCTGCTCGCACCAAGTCCATCACCACATTCTCCATTTTGGCTTTTCCGGATTTCTGGGGTCACCTTCCTCCGGCCGTGCCAGAGCACATGGCTACCAGGAGACCTCACATCCAGAGGTAAACATGGGGATTAGTCAGGAGGTGTTGATTCATTCTCTAGAACAGGTTTATATTAATGCCCTTGCTCTGATACCTTATTGTTTCTATAGCAACAGCTCAGGAGAAATTGTGTATGATGTGGTGAAGGAGTCTCCAGTGTCAGTGCTGTGTATCAGTGTGTGTGTGTGTGTGTGTGTGTGATGTGGTGAAGGAGTCTCCAGTGTCAGTGCTGTGTATCAGTGTGTGTGTGTGTGTGTGTGTGTGATGTGGTGAAGGAGTCTCCAGTGTCAGTGCTGTGTATCAGTGTGTGTGTGTGTGTGTGTGTGTATGATGTGGTGAAGGAGTCTCCAGTGTCAGTGCTGTGTATCAGTGTGTGTGTGTGTGTGTGTGTGTATGATGTGGTGAAGGAGTCTCCAGTGTCAGTGCTGTGTATCAGTGCGTGTGTGTGTGTGTGTGTGTGTTTGTGTGTGTGTGTGTGTGTGTGTGTGTATGATGTGGTGAAGGAGTCTCCAGTGTCAGTGCTGTGTATCAGTGTGTGTGTGTGTGTGTGTGTGTGTATGATGTGGTGAAGGAGTCTCCAGTGTCAGTGCTGTGTATCAGTGTGTGTGTGTGTGTATGATGTGGTGAAGGAGTCTCCAGTGTCAGTGCTGTGTATCAGTGCGTGTGTGTGTGTGTGTGTTTGTGTGTGTGTGTGTATGATGTGGTGAAGGAGTCTCCAGTGTCAGTGCTGTGTATAAGTGTGTGTGTGTGTGTGATGTGGTGAAGGAGTCTCCAGTGTCAGTGCTGTGTATCAGTGTGTGTGTGTTTGTGTGTGTGTGTGTGATGTGGTGAAGGAGTCTCCAGTGTCAGTGCTGTGTATCAGTGTGTGTGTGTGTGTGTGTGTGTGTGTGTGTATGATGTGGTGAAGGAGTCTCCAGTGTCAGTGCTGTGTATCAGTGCGTGTGTGTGTGTGTGTTTGTGTGTGTGTGTGTGTGTGATGTGGTGAAGGAGTCTCCAGTGTCAGTGCTGTGTATCAGTGTGTGTGTGTGTGTGTGTGATGTGGTGAAGGAGTCTCCAGTGTCAGTGCTGTGTATCAGTGTGTGTGTGTGTGTGTGTGTGTGATGTGGTGAAGGAGTCTCCAGTGTCAGTGCTGTGTATCAGTGTGTGTGTGTGTGTGTGTGATGTGGTGAAGGAGTCTCCAGTGTCAGTGCTGTGTATCAGTGTGTGTGTGTGTGTGTGTGTGTGTGTGTGTGTGTGTGTGTGTGTGATGTGGTGAAGGAGTCTCCAGTGTCAGTGCTGTGTATCAGTGCGTGTGTGTGTGTTTGTGTGTGTGTGTGTGTGATGTGGTGAAGGAGTCTCCAGTGTCAGTGCTGTGTATCAGTGCGTGTGTGTGTGTGTTTGTGTGTGTGTGTGTGTGTGTGTGTGTTTGTGTGTGTGTGTGTGTGATGTGGTGAAGGAGTCTCCAGTGTCAGTGCTGTGTATCAGTGTGTGTGTGTGTGTGTGTTTGTGTGTGTGTGTGTGTGTGATGTGGTGAAGGAGTTTCCAGTGTCAGTGCTGTGTATCAGTGTGTGTGTGTGTGTGTGATGTGGTGAAGGAGTCTCCAGTGTCAGTGCTGTGTATCAGTGTGTGTGTGTGTGTGTGTTTGTGTGTGTGTGTGTGATGTGGTGAAGGAGTTTCCAGTGTCAGTGCTGTGTATCAGTGTGTGTGTGTGTGTGTGATGTGGTGAAGGAGTCTCCAGTGTCAGTGCTGTGTATCAGTGTGTGTGTGTGTGTGTGTGTGATGTGGTGAAGGAGTCTCCAGTGTCAGTGCTGTGTATCAGTGTGTGTGTGAGTGTGTGTGTGATGTGGTGAAGGAGTCTCCAGTGTCAGTGCTGTGTATCAGTGTGTGTGTGTGTGTGTGTGTGATGTGGTGAAGGAGTCTCCAGTGTCAGCGCTGTGTATCAGTCAGAGTTAAAGCTGGAACTTGAAGTTCTCCACATCTTCAGGACAGAGGAGTTTACACTTGAAGAGAGAATAAAGAGAGACTGCTGAGGGGAACTCTGCATATAGCTGACAGAACAGGAGAGACAACAGGAAGTGACCGTTACATTCCGATATTCCGCAACATTAAATGTAACTATAAATAGATAGTTGTAGACCAGGAAAAGCTGTCCTGTGTGGGCATGCTCTCGTTAATTATGTATTAATTGCTTGTAAATATTTCATTGCTTTAGTAATAAATAACAAACAAAGAATCTATTGAATGAGAAAATATTAAATGTTAAATAAAAACAGTATCCTGAATTCTATATTTTACATGTAGCTAAATAATTCATCATGACCTAAATGTTATTTACTATTTCATTCATGGTTAATATTTTATTTCTCATTAGTTATTATTAATGGAAATAGATAATTACATGAGTAAACACATACCTAATTATTAATACATTATAAAAAAAAATAGTGTAATTTATTGATCTTTAATACCTTATTAATTACTTATATAATTAATTAATTAATTAATTACTAATCACATTAATTATTACTTACTAATTAACAGTTTATGACGTACAAAATGATTAAATGAAGTATATGTTTTTAAATATTAAATCAATTTGAGGTAAATATGAACGTATTGATAATAAGAAATGAATTGATTATTGATTACTACAGATTAGGAATTTACAAACGTATCCCTTAAATCAAAGTGTTTATAAAAAGACTTTGTCCTGGCTTATCCCTGTCCACTTCACCTCATCAGCGCTCAGCTTTTATTAAAGCCGTGTTTGTGGTGTGGTGATTTCAGCATAATAATCTTTTCCTATCTTCCCTGGTTTCTTTACCGCTGACCTCCTGAGCGAACCCTGTGATAAGCTTCTCTCTAATATTTCTCTAATTACTTTAAGCTTCTTTGTCATTTTTTATTTTTTTTTATTTTTTTCCCCCCATCCTCAGAACAGCTTTAATTTTGTTCTCTCCCGTGTGCGACGCCGAGATTGTGGCAAAGTGACATTTATTTCAGTCATTTCACAGTTTATTGTGTTCGCTCCAGGCTGAGATAAGACGCTGTGTGCTATTAGTGTCATTTTATTCAGAAACCGTCATTTTCTAAAACCGGTCAAAAGCAGGACGTGACCGAGGAGCGCTGGATGGAAGTGACATTTCTAATTCCGCGAGGCTCCTGATAAGTGTGTGACTGTGAAACTTATTTATTTATTTATTTATTTTTTTAAAACAGATTTTATATTAAGTCGTCTTCAGAGGACATGCCGATCATGTTTGTATTTATTTAAACAAAGTTTAGTTCTTGTTCTGTGTGTGTGTGTGTGTGTGTGTGTGTGCTTTAAGAATCAATAATAAATCTTCACACTGTGCATTAAATGAGGAATAAAACACACAGTTATAGAAAAATAATCAATGACAAAATCGATATCAATGAGTCAGTGTGGCGAGGCGCGACGTGAGGCAAAGACGTAGATGAGGATCGACATGTTGTGCTTTTTCTTTATCCATTTCTAGTTACATTTAATGCTGCTGAACGTCTGTGTAAACTCCTCTGTCCCGACGATGACCGAAAACCTAGAGTTCCAGCTTCACCTCTGACTGATACACAGCGCTGACACTGGAGACTCCTTCCATACATCACACATACACACACACACACACACACATTTACTGTCCTAAGAGAAACTTGTGAATGAGCTGTTGCTATAGAAACGACAACGCTACGGCCAGTGCTGCTGTCCTGTTATTATAATTTAATCTCAAACCCGCTTCACGCTTTTTCCAGAAAGCAAGTTTTTGAAGACATCCAGCGCTTCATCTGCCCTGATGACATCATCAACACCGTGGTTTTTGATATTGAAGACTCCAGGTAATTATAATATTATTAGCATATTATATCATTATGTTGTCAGTGTATGAATGGGATGGGCGTGTCTTCATGACACCTAATGAATATGCGCATACCTCATTTGAATACATATGATAAGATAATCATATGTAAGATAATAAATGATGTTGTGATCTTAACGTAAATATTGTGAATCGGGATAGTTCATATAATAACAGTCAGTGTTGATTTGGTCGGCTCTGTTCCATACTGAAAGGGGAGGAGTTATAGAGTTAGGGTAGGAAAGACCTCCTGTGGTTCAGTGATGTTCTGTGGTTGTCTTCGGTGGTCTCAGTGCTCTGGTAGGACTCCAGTGTTGTACACAGGGGTTGTGAGGCATTGACAAGGCCACTGAGAAGTTTCCTCAGCATTCTCCTCTCAGACACCTCAACCAGAGACTCCAGCTCCACTCCACTTTCCTAATAAACTTGTCGAGTCTGATGGCATCAGCCGTCTTCACCTTGCTGCCCCAGTACACTACGGTGTGTAAAAGATGATGCTGGCTACCACTGAGTGGTAGAACATCTGCAGCATGGTTCTGCAGACTTTAAAGAACCTGAGTCTCCTGAGGAAGTACAGGCAACTCTACTTCTAGTTGTCCACAATGTCCACCTCAGTGCCCATGATGCTGATTGGGCTTTGAGAAGACCTCTGCTTCCTAAACTCCACCACCAGCTCTTTTTCGTTTTTAGTTGCAGATGATTTCATCCACATCACTCCACAAAGCTGTCCACCACACTCCTGTACTCAGCCTCCTGACCCCTCCTCATACAGCTTACGACAGCAGAGAACTGGCAGGACGGTGAGCAGTGTCTGATGTGTAGTGTGTGAACAGAAAGGGAGACAGGACTGTCCCCTGAGGGACTCCTGTGCTGCTCAGTGTGATGTCTGTTCTTCAGCCTCACATACTGTGGTCCACCTGGGAGGTACATGCTGCTCGTTTCGATCTTTTTGTCACAGGGGGCGTGGCTTTCAGTTTCAGAAGCTCACATGACATTAGCATTGTCCTTTACAACATCATTTATATATTATTCTTCTGTTTACTATAGATAATATAGATATAGAGTCAACGATTACATTGTACACCTCCTCATGGAAACCTAACACAGTCTGAATAGGGCTTTAAACATTTTCTGATCAATAATGAGTCTAGCTGTTTTTCTTTTAAATACCTCATTCCCCTGCATATGATTCTGATGATTTAGTAACTGAATGCCAATAAATGGAGAAGTGGAATGAAAAAATAATGTATCTCCTAAGGGAAATAGATCCTGCTGGAGCTAATCACAATCTGTGTGCCGCTGGAGCCGAGCACGTTTAATTCTCTTCGAGTTTAGCGGCATAGTGGCGTCTCCATTATCCTCGGCTCGGGATTTTAACCCTGAGGGAAAGTGTGGAGCAAACAGGATGAAAAGGCTGCTAATGGATTCCATGGATTTCTGACTATAAAGCAATCTCAGATGATCACCAGTTAGCAGCTGAGCACTGGTGCCAATGGGAAAATGAACATTTATTCAATTATTCATCTGCGTTCAGGGTCAGGGTAGATCCGAAACATATCCTGGGAATATCGGGAATGTGACGAGTGTATAGTCTGAATTGGGTGTTGGTCCTTTCTCAACATTCCCAGCATAGCTTCTGGAATAAAAGTGAGATGTTCCATTCTCTCAGCCATGCAACAAATCTCCTTCTGCAGTATTCCACTAATTTGCTTGCTAATTTGGGATGTTTGCCAACGTTATTTTCAGCTACATCAACACCTCAACACACCAACAACACCTCAACAGCTCAAAACATGTCAACTCATCAACATCTCAACACCTCAACACCTCAGCACCTCAGCACCTCAAAACATGTCAACACATCAACATCTCAACACCTCTCAACACATCAACATCTCAACACCTCTCAACATCTCAACACCTCAGCACCTCAAAACCTCTCAACACATCAACATCTCAACACATCAACATATCAAAATCTCTCAACACATTTAATGATCTCCTCCTCTTTCCTCATTCCTGAACCCTCAGTACTCTCCTCCTCCTAGATTGAAGTGCACTTTCGGCGTTAGCGGCTCAGACGGTAACTGGTTTATCTCCTATCGTTACTAATAGATTTCACTTTGTTGCCCTGAGGAAATATAAATCTTCCACACATGCTGCCTCTCATGGTGTTGCTCAGGGATCGGTTCTCACTCCACTGTCCATTGGTCAGCTCATTCAGCACCATGGTCTATATTTTCACGATTATGCTGATGTGGATTCATGTTTTAGCACCAAAACTACCTTCACCCTGCCACGCCCTGCTAATATCCTCTACTCATGATGGACATTGGATGTGTTCTTGGATTTTATAATTGAAATCCATTGGTCTACATTATCCCTTGACATTAGTGGGTTCCTCAGCAGTTTGTGGCTTGTGTTTATTTTAGACCCCGCATTAATGCATTGCTTAAGGTTCTTTGATCTCTGAAATATTGCATGAATGAGGAAGTCTGCTAGATGCCTTCATACCCTCTCATCTCGACTAACCTCTAAAGCTCTAAAGACTTCTAGCTGTCCCAAAAGTCAGACTGATCACTGTTGGGCCAGATGTTTATTGTCATTGCCCCGAAACTGAAAAATGAAACATTTGACTTCTATCTATTTGGCCATAAAATGATCTTGGGTTTGAGAAAGACACAATATACCGTAAACTCAACATTGCACTAGATGTTGGATTGTGTCTGTGGGGATTAGTGATCATTCATCTACAAGAGCATTAGTGAGATCAGACTCTGATGTCGGGATGTTGAGGAGACTCCAGTTCCAGTTCATCCCGAGTGGGGTTGAGTCAGGGCTCTGTGCAGGACACTCGAGATCTTCACTCCAACCTTCACCTCCACACCATGTCTTCATGGAGCTGCTTTGTGCGCAGGGACATTGTCATGATGGAGCAGGGTTTGGACTCTTAGTTGCACTGAAGAGAAACTGTAACGTTCCACACACAGAGGCGTTCTGTACAACTGTGTGCTTTGGAGAAGAAACATGTGGGTGTGATGGTCAGGGGGCACATACTTTTGCATGGTTAGAAAGGTTACTAGATTCTAATGATTGAGAAGATGGGAAACAAGGTCATTTTCACTGCACTCTCTCTCTCTCTCTCTCTCTCTCTCTCTCTCTCTCTCAGTCCTCACTGTTCCAGCAGGTCACCCACAGACTCCCTACGTTTCTTCTCCAAGTTTGAGAACGGGAATTTAAGGAAAGCTCTTCACATCCGCAGGTGACGTTCTGAACAAAGTCTTAGAAAGTCCATAAGGGCTTTACTGAGATCTAATGAAATATACCCCCCATTACCCCCCCACTGTCTCCCCATCCCCTTCTCTCTGCCCCCCCACTCTCTCTCTCTCTCTCCCCCTTCCCCGCTCCCCCACTCACTCTCATGCTCTCTCTCCCCCCCCACACACACCCTTCTTCCTCTCTCTCTCTCTTTCTCTCTCTCTCTCACTCTCCCCCCTTCCCCTCTCCCCCTCACTCTCATGCTCTCTCCCCCCCCCCACACACACCCTTCTTCCTCTCTCTCTCTCTTTCTCTCTCTCTCTCACTCTCCCCCCTTCCCCTCTCCCCCTCTCTCTCACTCACTCTCTCTCACTCCCCACACACACCCCCTTCTCCCTCTCTCTCTCTCTCTCTCTCTCTCCCTCCTTCTCCCTCTCTCTCTCTCTCTCTCTCCCTCCTTCTCCCTCTCTCTCTCTCTCTCTCTCCCTCCTTCTCCCTCTCTCTCTCTCTCTCTCTCTCTCTCTCAGACACGAGTACGATTTGATCCTCAATGCCGACGTGAACTCATCGTCTCATCAGCAGTGGTTTTATTTTGAGGTCAGTGGAATGACGGCGAACGTTCCATACCGCTTCAATATCATCAACTGTGAGAAAAGCAACAGCCAGTTCAACTACGGTAAACACACAGCAACAGTGCAGATGGTGCTCATAAGTACTGGCACCCCTCCATTCAGTTATTACTGTATTCATTGATCAACCATTCATATGTGTGTGTGTGTGTGTGTGTGTGTGTGTGTGTTAGGCATGCAGCCCGTGGTCTATTCAGTAAAAGAGGCACTAGAGGGAAGACCTCAGTGGGTTCGAACTGGAAGTGATATCTGCTACTACAGGTGAGGCGCGCACACACACACACACACACACACACGCATGCAGTGTAACATAGACAAGATGTTTAATAATAAGTGATCCACCATTTTGAGGAGATCTCAGCTCTGTGTGTTTCTGTGAAATTGTGTTTACAAAATAAATGTTTTAAACCTGTTAACCACTTCCTCCTCCTTCTCTTCCTCTTCCTATTTCCCGTCAGGAATAATTTCTGTCCATCTGAAGGTCACAGAGGTCACTGCTTTTACACTTTGACCTTCACCATCAGCTTTAGGCACGAGGACGATGTGTGTTACGTGGCCTATCATTATCCATACACTTTCTCCGCACTGCAGGTGTGTGTGTATGTGTGTGTGTGTGTGTGTGTGTGTGTGAGATTATTATTGATTGATATTGATTAATTTCGTTGTTGTTGTCAGTCTCACCTCCAGATGCTGCAGCGCTCTATTGATCCTCGGAAGATTTTCTTCAGACAGCAGACGCTGTGTAAAACACTCGGGGGAAACACCTGTCCTCTGATCACCATCACGGCCACGCCCACTTCACACACTTACAAACACCTGCACCAGCTCCGTGAGTGTGTGTGTGTGTGTGTGTGTAGTCTCCTGTGTTGCTGATTCAGCATCCTCTCTGTAATTTTCATTAATTATTAAAGGCGGTGTTTTTTTCACGCCTGTAAATGCTGGCATATGTTCACAGCCTTTTGGGAGATGCAGTGTATGAATACGCTCGTTGACCTTTGACCCCGTTCTTGTGAAACACGTTTTAATCCTGCTGTCTTTAGTCCCCAGACACGCTATTTGTTAAAGCGCTGTTTAAGTCTGTGACACCCCGCTAATTAAGTTAAAATTCGTTCGTAATACCACATGCTAGGGCTCTTTCTTTCTTTCTCAAATTTTGTTACTGTGTCACCATTGTTCCACGTGTGTGTGTGTGTGTGTGTAGGGAACAGGCCGTGTGTGTTCCTGACAGCGAGGGTGCATCCCGGTGAGTGTAACTCCAGTTGGGTGATGAAGGGAACGCTGGAGTTCCTGTGCAGCGACGACGCCGTGGCCGAGAGTCTGAGAGAGACGTTTATCTTCAAAATCGTCCCCATGCTGAACCCTGATGGTGTGATACATGGCAAGTAGGTACACACACATACGCACACACACACACACATGCTTTCCATCAGTGAGATCGCATCACTACTCTCTTAGATCCATTGGATTGGCTGAAATATTTGAGGAAAGTTTCTGATGTTCAGAGTCGAGCTCCACTGCTGCTGAAGCGGACCGAATCTGAGCTTCACTTTCGGTCAGACAATTAAAATCTCCTGCGTGGAGAAAAAGCTGGCCTTTAAACCTGGGAAAGAAAATGCGGTAGATAATTGTATATTTTTTTTTGCTGTTTTATTCAATACAATGTAAAAAAATATAAGATAAAAGTCTGTGAGAGAGGAGAAGGTGAGTGTTGAAATAAATCTAACAGGAGTTTTACCGCATGGACAGAGCTATACCTGTAATGATCATCATCTTAAGAGCATCTCCTTGAATGTGTCTCGAGTTCGATAACACACAAGAAAGATGCTCATGTTCAAGATCTGAGAAACGCCCCTATTTGAGACAAACCCCGCCCACATGTGCGTAACTCTCATCTAATCTGAAGTCTGTAGATTGGTCTGATTTTAGTCTGACCAACCGCGTGCGTTTTTTCTGTAGTAAAATCACAAATCTGAATTTTTAGGATGATCGTACGGCTTTAAAGCGATTTCCACTTCAATCCGTGAACATTAGTAGAAGATCGAAGTGATTCTTCTTATTAATAAAAATGTTCTTTAGTTAAATTCCTTAGACTGAACACTCAGCTCACTCTGCCTCTGTGCCGTAACGTGTCTGATCATATTGTGTGTGTGTGTGTGTGTGTAGTTGAATGTGTTGAATCATAGCTTTCAGAAAGATCTCTGTGTTAATTCTGTCTTTCATAGACATTGGGAAAAAATTCCAATATGTTCCATTTTTGTATCTTTTGGAGATTGGACTGCGGGATCTGATGTGGTGATGTGAGTGGATGTGACCCGTGAATAATATTGTGTGTGTGTGTGTGTGTGTGTGTGAGAGAGAGAGAGAGAGAGAGAGAGAGGGAGAGAGAGAGAATCGTGATGAGAGAGACAGGCAGAGAGAGTTTCATGATGAGAGAGAGAGACAGAGAGAGAAAGACACTCATGATGAGAGTGACAGGCAGAGAGAGTTTCATAATGAGAGAGAGAGAGAGAGAGAGAGAGAGAGAGAGAATCGTGATAAGAGACAGGCAGAGAGAGTTTCATAATGAGAAAGAGAGAGAGCGAGAGAGAGAGAGACAGGCAGACAGAGTTTCTTATAATAATTTTTTATCATAATAATAAGATATTAACCCAAATTTAATCTTTAATAATTCACTTATTCAGAGTGATGGCAGCAGGGGGTGCTGCAGATACACCTGAAAAATACTTAGCTCATATAAAACATATAGCTCAAATAATAATAATAATAATAATAATAATAATAATAATAATAATAATAATAATAATACTCCTGATCGAGTTCCAGTTTTCAGATTGTTTCCATGCCTGAAGAGCAGTGATGCATCTGGAGCAAAGCTTCCTTGTTCTTTTCCTCACTAGTCACGCCCACTCTCTTCCTTCTTTCCTTCCTTCCCTCCCTCCCTCCTTCTGCCTGTGTAAGCAGAGCATGGAGGTGAGTAGACGAGTGAAGTAGGCGTGTGCTTTGTGCCAAGCACTACCCCGCTCTAGTCTTTAAGCGCTGAAAGGGAATCTGCAGAGGTTGAGCTGTATTAAAATGTTGTGATGCATGGGGGCCGTGTGCCCCGTGACACTGACATATTGAGGTGGCCCCATGGGCTGCTGGGATACGCGTCAGTGATGGATGGATCTCAGCTTGTGCACTTCATCATTCTACAGGAATAACAGTGACCACAGCCAGCTTAGCCCAGCCAAACACACTCCTCTGTCATTCCCTCTTTATTTTTCTCTCCATCTCTCGCATTCTGTCTCCTTCAGCGCCAAGACTCAGGGTGACAAACTTACCCAAATCTGCACACATCTACCCTAACCTACACACATCTACCCAAATCTGCACACATCTACCCTAACCTACACACATCTACCCAAATCTGCACACATCTACCCTAACCTACACACATCTACCCAAATCTGCACACATCTACCCTAACCTACACACATCTACCCTAACCTACACACATCTACCCTAACCTACACACATCTACCCAAATCTGCACACATCTACCCAAATCTGCACACATCTACCCTAACCTACACACATCTACCCAAATCTGCACACATCTACCCAAATCTGCACACATCTACCCTAACCTACACACATCTACCCAAATCTGCACACATCTACCCTAACCTACACACATCTACCCAAATCTGCACACATCTACCCTAACCTACACACATCTACCCAAATCTGCACACATCTACCCAAATCTGCACACATCTACCCTAACCTACACACATCTACCCAAATCTGCACACATCTACCCTAACCTACACACATCTACCCAAATCTGCACACATCTACCCTAATCTACACACATCTACCCAAACCTACACACATCTACCCTAATCTACACACATCTACCCTAGCCTACACACATCTACCCAAACCTACACACATCTACCCTAATCTACACACATCTACCCAAACCTACACACATCTACCCTAATCTACACACATCTACCCTAATCTACACACATCTACCCTAATCTACACACATCTACCCAAACCTACACACATCTACCCTAATCTACACACATCTACCCTAATCTACACACATCTACCCAAACCTACACACATCTACCCAAACCTACACACATCTACCCTAATCTACACACATCTACCCAAACCTACACACATCTACCCTAACCTACACACATCTACCCAAACATACACACATCTACCCTAACCTACACACATCTACCCAAACCTACACACATCTACCCTAATCTACACACATCTACCCTAATCTACACACATCTACCCTAACCTACACACATCTACCCTAATCTACACACATCTACCCAAACCTACACACATCTACCCAAACCTACACACATCTACCCAAATCTACACACATCTACCCAAACCTACACACATCTACCCAAACCTACACACATCTACCCTAATCTACACACATCTACCCAAACATACACACATCTACCCTAATCTACACACATCTACCCAAACCTACACACATCTACCCTAATCTACACACATCTACCCAAACCTACACACATCTACCCTAATCTACACACATCTACCCTAACCTACACACATCTACCCAAACCTACACACATCTACCCAAACATACACACATCTACCCAAACATACACACATCTACCCTAATCTACACACATCTACCCAAACATACACACATCTAACCAAACATACACACATCTACCCAAACCTACACACATCTACCCAAACCTACACACATCTACCCTAACCTACACACATCTACCCTAACCTACACACATCTACCCAAACCTACACACATCTACCCAAACCTACACACATCTACCCAAACCTACACACATCTACCCTAATCTACACACATCTACCCAAACATACACACATCTACCCTAATCTACACACATCTACCCAAACCTACACACATCTACCCTAATCTACACACATCTACCCAAACCTACACACATCTACCCTAATCTACACACATCTACCCTAGCCTACACACATCTACCCAAACCTACACACATCTACCCAAATCTACACACATCTACCCTAATCTACACACATCTACCCAAACCTACACACATCTACCCAAACATACACACATCTACCCTAATCTACACACATCTACCCAAACATACACACATCTAACCAAACATACACACATCTACCCAAACCTACACACATCTACCCAAACCTACACACATCTACCCTAATCTACACACATCTACCCAAACCTACACACATCTACCCAAACATACACACATCTGCCCAAACCTACACACATCTACCCAAACCTACACACATCTACCCTAACCTACACACATCTACCCAAACATACACACATCTACCCTAACCTACACACATCTACCCAAACCTACACACATCTACCCTAATCTACACACATCTACCCTAATCTACACACATCTACCCTAACCTACACACATCTACCCTAATCTACACACATCTACCCTAATCTACACACATCTACCCAAACCTACACACATCTACCCTAATCTACACACATCTACCCTAGCCTACACACATCTACCCAAACCTACACACATCTACCCAAACATACACACATCTACCCAAACCTACACACATCTACCCAAACATACACACATCTACCCACACCTACACACATCTACCCAAACTTACACACATCTACCCAAACCTACACACATCTACCCAAATCTACACACATCTACCCTAATCTACACACATCTACCCAAACCTACACACATCTACCCTAATCTACACACATCTACCCAAACATACACACATCTACCCTAATCTACACACATCTACCCAAACCTACACACATCTACCCAAATCTACACACATCTACCCAAATCCACACACATCTACCCTAATCTACACACATCTACCCAAACCTACACACATCTACCCTAATCTACACACATCTACCCAAACATACACACATCTACCCTAATCTACACACATCTACCCAAACCTACACACATCTACCCTAATCTACACACATCTACCCAAACATACACACATCTACCCAAACCTACACAATTTACCAAATCTACACACATCTACCCAAACATACACACATCTACCCAAACCTACACACATCTACCCAAACATACACACATCTACCCTAACCTACACACATCTACCCAAACATACACACATCTACCCTAATCTACACACATCTACCCAAATCCACACACATCTACCCTAATCTACACACATCTACCCTAATCTACACACATCTACCCAAACATACACACATCTACCCTAATCTACACACATCTACCCAAACCTACACACATCTACCCAAACCTACACACATCTACCCAAACCTACACACATCTACCCTAATCTACACACATCTACCCAAACCTACACACATCTACCCAAACCTACACACATCTACCCAAACCTACACACATCTACCCTAATCTACACACATCTACCCAAACATACACACATCTACCCAAACCTACACACATCTACCCAAACTTACACACATCTACCCAAACCTACACACATCTACCCAAACATACACACATCTACCCAAACCTACACACATCTACCCAAACCTACACACATCTACCCAAACCTACACACATCTACCCAAACCTACACACATCTACCCAAACCTACACACATCTACCCTAATCTACACACATCTACCCAAACATACACACATCTACCCAAACATACACACATCTACCCTAACCTACACACATCTACCCAAACCTACACACATCTACCCAAACATACACACATCTACCCAAACATACACACATCTACCCAAACTTACACACATCTACCCAAACATACACACATCTACCCAAACGTACCCAAACCTACCTGAATCTACACACATCTACCTGAATCTACCCACATCTACCCAAACTATCTAAATCTTCCCAAACCTACCCACATCTACCCCACTACACCCAAATCTACCCCAACCTACTCAAATCTACTCCACCCAACCCAAATCTATCCCAACCTACTCAAATCTACACCACCCTACCCAAACCTACCCAGTCTCCACAGCACTGATGAATTCTGCATTTTGAGTTTTGATTGGTCAGAAAGGCACCGATTAATTTTCTGACAGAACTCTTAGCGGATAGCGACTGTTTTTTTTTTGTAATCGTTTCTATAGCAACCGCTCATCCAGCAGGGTGTTTTATTGATCTGATGAAAGAAAAGAGAATTTTTACATATAACTATAATTGAATTAAAAGAGCAATGTGTCATTTTTTAATTAAAGGAAATACGGCTATGATTGGTGTAAGAGGAATAAACGCTTCAGGATGAGATTTTATCAGAAAATAATCACTTATGGATGCTAACAATCACTTCCTTCATGATTACTAGCTTTTATGTCATGTGTGAACAGCAGACTGGGTTTTTACTGGTCCAACTAAAGAGCAGATAATTATAATTCCTAGCTAATCCTTGTTCTCTGGCATTCCCTCCTCGGTCTTTCTCACTTACTGTCATTGCTGAGAATTGCCAGAATATCTCACACACACACACACACACACACACACACACACACACACACACACACACACACATGTGCCATGTATTTGCTTTATGTCTCTCCTCTCAGATGCCCAGTGTCTCTTTTCATTAGTTGATTCAGTGTGAATATCAGCATCACGCTGCTTTCTGGACTCAGGCCTCTGATTACAAAACACTTAGCATGTTTTTCATTACTGTCCTGTTTCTCGTGGTTCACGCAGCCTTTGAGCTTCTCTGCAATTACATCCGCAGGAAAATAAACGTCCCTGTTTCCAGCTCCACTCAGCCGTCATTTTCCTCTGTGCTCTGTGTCAGAATCCGATACTGAAGGTGTTGAAGAGGTGAACAATAGTCGTAACAAATATTGCAGCGCTGTAAAAGACGAGACCCACGCTGGCGGTTTTGGAGGTTTAGTGCCGCTTTGAAGCGCTGCTGGATCTCCACCTCTCATCTCTGATGAATAGTATTTCTGACCTGTGCTCCTTCTCCTTCTCTCGAGTGCATCTTTAACGTGTTCAGTCGATTGTAAAACCAAGGACGTCCCCAGGTCACGGATCTATCTATCTCATGGTCATCACTTTTTTATGTGGGTTTTATTTTCGTTCACCACAAGAATGATGTCTCGAGATTGTTCAGTGATGCCAAACACGTCCTTTTGTGTTTCAGTCCTCGCTGTGAGACGGGAAAAGATAAGAAACGGCACAATGGAGACGAAACATCAAAGCCTTCGAAGGACTGAGTAGCATCTTAAGCCCTGTTTGGTCAGGATTACACGTACACACGATCTCTGGGCTAATTCCTCATTTTTACAATTTTACAGATTCTCCTCTGTGATTTTATTAACGTCCGGATCGGCCATGTCCATACTCTGCTCAGTCCTTCTCTGACAAACAGGCTGTTTTTTCTCATCTGATCATTTCAGTCCTGTCTGTTTAGACGAGTCTGTGATGTTCTGTGTAGATGTCACCTCACCTCACCTTGGAAAAAAGATACCTGACTGCTGCTGCTTGCTGTGTTTAGTCTTGTATTCTGTGTATCAATGCATCTCTACAAGATATTAACTCTTTATTCAGAGTCCAGGAGTTTTCTCCTGTTTTGTTGTGTCCATATTGATGATTGAAGGTCTTCATGTCATGTGAAGGTCTTCACTCCACAGTGGTGGTTAATATGAAGCTGATATGAAAGTAGACACTTGTACTGTTTCATAATTACTTCTGTTTTTAACCTACTAGGGGTGATATATTCATATGGAAAAGTGCCAAATAAACAGAAACGGTTATTTTTTTCCACACAAATGTTTGTATCTTCAAAGTTATGTTGATATCGAACCCATTTCTGCTCTCTGAGATGCTCTAACCCGCTTGAAACTCACTCCTTCTGTGATCATTTCATTAGGAAGTGAAATTTTTTTTATCACTGAGGAGACGTGTACAAGACTTCATGAGACTCCTTTCATACATGTTACATAACCATACAGTCTCCAGTCCTTGTGAGAGATCTGTAGTATAAAAACAATGTTGTAACACATCAGATAACCTGTGATTTGCAGCAGGTTCTACTGCCAGCACCTTCTGACCAATCAGAAGGCAGAAGTCAGCAGTTTGTAAATGAGATAAAAAGATGATGATGTTTTACTGCCTGATTAAAATTCACCCGAATTTCCAAACGATGTAGTAGACACAGGACGCAGCGATACAGGCTAGCCTATAAATCTTCACGCTCTGAGCAGCGATGCGTCATGATTAGTTTGTCTGTGATAGATATTTCTCTACAGTTAATCTCTCTAGCTGAGGAGAGCTGGCCTTTTCCACTTCTGCCAGCTGCTATCTGGCGATCAGAGGAGCAGGAGGGGGTGAAGTGAGGGAGGAGGAGGAGCAGGCTGCTAGATTAAGGACAAAAATGGCAGTTTCATCGTGGTGTTTCCGCAGGGGAGCGCAGCGGCATCATTTCCCACAGGACCCTGATTGCTGCTCGGGCTTGCTCGGCCATGATGAGGTGTGGGGCCATGTCATAAATCCACTGTGCTCCATCAGATCCCTGCACCCTTCCCAAATCTCCCAGAGTCCCCTTCAGCACTAAAAGGTGTTACCTCTGCAGTGTTTTTTTCTTTGAGAGAGACTCAGATGTATAACAGCGCTATTCCCCTCAGGACCTTCATGTTCCTCAGTATCAGTAACACACACTGCTTTTTCAGGTCTACTGTAATGCCTTGATTTCACATAAGGCTCAATGTAAAGGCCTGGAAAATTTAAGTGAGGCTTTTTACAAGGCAGCAGGTTCAAGATTCAGAGGCCACACCCACTTTAATAAGACAAACACACAGGCCACGCCTCCTTTAAAAGACAAAGATTAAGACCACGCCTCCTTTAATAAGATAAAGATTTAAAGGCCATGCATATGACAAATACACAGAGGCCACACCTCCTTTAATAAGACAAATACATAGGGGCCATGCCTCCTTTAATAAGATAAATACACAGAGGTCACACCTCTTTTAATAAGACAAATACATAGGGGCCATGCCTCCTATAATAAGATAAATACACAGAGGCCACACCTCTTTTAATAAGACAGATACATAGGGGCCATGCCTCCTATAATAAGATAAATACACAGAGGCCACACCTCCTTTAATAAGACAAATACACAGGGACCATGACTCCTTTAATAAGACAAAGATTCTGAGGTCCGCCTACTTTAATAAGGCAAAGACACACAGGCATGCCTCCTTTAAAAGACAGAGATTCAGAGGCCACGCCTCCATTAACAAGACAAATATTAAGACCACCCCTCCTTAATAAGACAAACATATAGAGGCCACACCCACTTTAATAATACAAAGACTGAGAAACCACACCCCCTTTAATAAAACAAAGATCAGAGGCCACAACTCCTTTAATAAGACAAATACATAGGGGGCATGCCTCCTTTAATAAGATAAATACACAGAGGCCACACCTCCTTTAATAAGACAAACATTTAGATGCCACGCCTCTTTTAATAAGGCAAATACACAGAGGCCCCATCTCCATTAATAAGACAAATATTCTGAGGCCACGCCCCCTTCAATAAGACAAATACACAGAGGCCACGCCTCTGTTAATAAGACAAATACACAGAGGCCACACCTCCTTTAATAAGACAAAGATTCTGAGGCCATGCCTACTTTAATAAGACAGAGATTCAGAGGCCACACCTCCATTAACAAGACAAAGATTTAGAGGCCACACCTACAATTAATAAAACAAAGATTAAGACCACACCTCCTTTAGTAAGACAAAGATTTAGAGGCCACACCCACTATAATACTACAAAGATTCACAGGCCATGCCTCTTTAATAAGACAGAGACCGAGGCCATGCCTCCTTTGCCTGATCAGATCTGTTAATTTCATATTAAATTGTGAAACACTAATAAAGTTTATATTAATGATGTGACGAGTTCAGCTTTATCAGAATCGATTAGCATTTTACTTTCACCGCTCGACTAAATAGAAGATATCTAAAACTTGTTTTTGTTTCAGGATTATTTCCTTTCAGGTGTCGTCTCCCGAGCCAGGAGTTTTTCTGAGCGTGTCTTATCGCTGCACGAGCTCACTGCTTGACCGCTCCTGTAATCACGGCCGGCGATAAAGCCGGAGAGAGATGAACCAGAGCGCCGGTGTACGGCGTGTCACAGGAAATTACAGAAACGCACAGATTACAGGCTGAACTGACAGATACCACACGTTACAGGACAGATTCATTAACTAATGGCACCCTGCTGCTCATCACTGATAAGCAACTGTGTTATCTCACAGGCAGAAATGTCACGAGACAAAACGCTAAAAGCTGAAATCTGTCCTCACGCGTGCTTAACAACCGGTTCTTTAAATAAGGTCTTATAAATAATGCACAGGCTCGTGTGATGAAGCCGAGCTACTGCTAACAAACCGTTCCTTCCTCTTATATCACACCAACAATTTGTAATGAACAACATCATGGTGTAGTTTTATTTATTTATTTGTACTTACATTTAATGATGTTACTTCCTGTTGTTACTTCTGTTCTATCAGCTATGAAGACTCATCCCCTCAGCAGTCTCTCTTTATTCTCTCTCTTCAGCTGTAAAGACTTGTCCCCTCAGCAGTCTCTCTTTATTCTCTCTCTTCAGCTGTAAAGACTCGTCCCCTCAGCAGTCCCTCTTTATTCTCTCTTCAGCTATAAAGACTCATCCCCTCAGCAGTCTCTCTTTGTTCTCTCTCGTCATCTATAAAGACTCATCCCCTAAGCAGTCTCTCTTTATTCTTTCTCTTCAGCTATAAAGACTCATCCCCTCAGCAGTCTCTCTTTATTCTCTCTCTTCAGCTATAAAGACTCGTCCCCTCTCTTTATTCTCTCTCTGCAGCTGTAAAGACTCGTCCCCTCAGCAGTCTCTCTTTATTCTCTTTCTTCAGCTGTAAAGACTCATCCCCTCAGAAGTCTCTCTTTATTCTCTTTCTTCAGCTGTAAAGACTCGTCCCCTCAGCAGTCTCTCTTTATTCTCTTTCTTCAGCTGTAAAGACTCATCCCCTCAGCAGTCTCTCTTTATTCTCTTTCTTCAGCTGTAAAGACTCGTCCCCTCAGCAGTCTCTCTTTATTCTCTTTTCAAGTTAATAAGAGAAAAATCTCAGCTTGTTGTGCAGGTTACCATAGAAACCACAAAGAAGTGTAAACTCCTCTGTCCTGAAGATGTGGAAAACTTCAAGCTCCATCTTCACCTCTGACTGATACACAACACTGACACTGGAGACTCCTTCACCACATCATACACACACACACACACACACACACACACACTGATACACAGCACTGACACTGGAGACTCCTTCACCACATCACACACACACACACACACACACTGATACACAACACTGACACTGGAGACTCCTTCACCACATCATACACACACACACACACACACACACACACACTGATACACAACACTGACACTGGAGACTCTTTCACCACATCACACACACACACACACACACACACACACTGATACACAACACTGACACTGGAGACTCTTTCACCACATCACACACACACACACACACACTGATACACAACACTGACACTGGAGACTCCTTCACCACATCATACACACACACACACACACACACACTGATACACAACACTGACACTGGAGACTCCTTCACCACATCATACACACACACACACACACACACACACACTGATACACAGCACTGACACTGGAGACTCCTTCACCACATCATACACACACACACACACACACACACACTGATATACAACACTGACACTGGAGACTCTTTCACCACATCACACACACACACACACACACACACACACACTGATACACAACACTGACACTGGAGACTCCTTCACCACATCACACACACACACACACACACACTGATACACAACACTGACACTGGAGACTCTTTCACCACATCACACACACACACACACACACACACACACACACTGATACACAACACTGACACTGGAGACTCCTTCACCACATCATACACACACACACACACACACACACACACTGATACACAACACTGACACTGGAGACTCCTTCACCACATCACACACACACACACACACACACACTGATACACAACACTGACACTGGAGACTCCTTCACCACATCATACACACACACACACACACACACACACACACACACTGATACACAACACTGACACTGGAGACTCCTTCACCACATCATACACACACACACACACACACACTGATACACAACACTGACACTGGAGACTCTTTCACCACATCACACACACACACACACACACACACACTGATACACAACACTGACACTGGAGACTCTTTCACCACATCACACACACACACACACACACTGATACACAACACTGACACTGGAGACTCCTTCACCACATCACACACACACACACACACACACTGATACACAACACTGACACTGGAGACTCCTTCACCACATCATACACACACACACACACACACACACACACACACTGATACACAACACTGACACTGGAGACTCTTTCACCACATCACACACACACACACACACACACACACACACTGATACACAGCACTGACACTGGAGACTCCTTCACCACATCATAGACACACACACACACACACACACTGATACACAACACTGACACTGGAGACTCCTTCACCACATCATACACACACACACACACACACACACACTGATACACAGCACTGACACTGGAGACTCCTTCACCACATCATACACACACACACACACACACACACTGATACACAGCACTGACACTGGAGACTCCTTCACCACATCATACACACACACACACACACACACACACTGATACACAGCACTGACACTGGAGACTCCTTCACCACATCATACACACACACACATACACACACACACACACACACACACACATTGATACACAACACTGACACTGGAGACTCCTTCACCACATCATACACACACACACACACACACACACTGATACACAGCACTGACACTGGAGACTCCTTCACCACATCATACACACACACACACACACACACACTGATACACAGCACTGACACTGGAGACTCCTTCACCACATCATACACACACACACACACACACACACACACACACACACTGATACACAGCACTGACACTGGAGACTCCTTCACCACATCATACACACACACACACACACACACTGATACACAACACTGACACTGGAGACTCCTTCACCACATCATACACACACACACACACACACTGATACACAGCACTGACACTGGAGACTCCTTCACCACATCACACACACACACACACACACACACACACTGATACACAACACTGACACTGGAGACTCCTTCACCACATCATACACACACACACACACACACACACACACACTGATACACAGCACTGACACTGGAGACTCCTTCACCACATCATACACACACACACACACACACACACACTGATACACAGCACTGACACTGGAGACTCCTTCACCACATCATACACACACACACACACACTGATACACAGCACTGACACTGGAGACTCCTTCACCACATCACACACACACACACACAAACACACACACACACACACACACTGATACACAACACTGACACTGGAGACTCCTTCACCACATCATACACACACACACACACACACACACACACACACTGATACACAGCACTGACACTGGAGACTCCTTCACCACATCATACACACACACACACACACACACACACACACTGATACACAGCACTGACACTGGAGACTCCTTCACCACATCATACACACACACACACACACACACACACACACTGATACACAACACTGACACTGGAGACTCCTTCACCACATCATACACACACACACACACACACACACACTGATACACAGCACTGACACTGGAGACTCCTTCACCACATCATACACACACACACACACACACACACACACTGATACACAGCACTGACACTGGAGACTCCTTCACCACATCATACACACACACACACACACACACTGATACACAGCACTGACACTGGAGACTCTTTCACCACATCACACACACACACACACACACACACACACTGATACACAGCACTGACACTGGAGACTCCTTCACCACATCATACACACACACACACACACACACTGATACACAGCACTGACACTGGAGACTCCTTCACCACATCATACACACACACACACACACACACTGATACACAGCACTGACACTGGAGACTCCTTCACCACATCATACACACACACACACACACTGATACACAGCACTGACACTGGAGACTCCTTCACCACATCATACACACACACACACACACACACACACACTGATACACAGCACTGACACTGGAGACTCCTTCACCACATCATACACACACACATCTCCTGTTGCTATGGAAACGATAAGGTATCAGAGTGGGAGCATTAATATAAACCTGTGCTAAACTCAGAGCTGCTGTTAGAGAGAATTAATCAACACCTGATCCACCAATCAGAGTCCAGAACTCAGCAGCTCTGCATCTGAAATGTTTTTAACCTGAGTGTCCTTTAGAGAAGTGGCTTAATGTGAGAACCAAATGAAGATGTGCTCACTGACGGCAGTGTGTTTGTATTTTAAATGGTTTATAAATCGTAAACCTGCTTGGAGGCCATTAAGCACCCGAATGTTATTGCATACCTCATGGCACTTTACGATGAAATCCCAATTATAAAAAAAAAAAAATTACAGCCCCAATCATAAACCTTCACACAAAGTTTCATTGCTCAGCCAACAAATCCTCATCCATCCTCATTGTTCTTCACTTTAATGTAGCAGAAACTGGACAAAAACACACTCCATGAGCGTCCCTCAGACCCACTGATCCTCTCCTCAATAAAGCTGGCTCTAATAAGCGCACACTGGAGGACAAATCGGAATAAAATGCAATATTTTGGAGAGGAAAATAAACACCAGTGGCAATTATTCAGCAGAGGTCTCGAACGGGGCTGAAGATCCACCGACGCTTTGAAAAAAAATACCACAACAAAAATGTGCAAATGTATTCTGCTGTTTTGTTTGGGGAGGAATGTAAATCTGAGGAATGGAAATGTACCTGCTCAGGACGACCCTGATGACATTGGCTCGGTGCCTGAGCTCGCGCCGGAGTGCTTCACTTCATATTTCATCAGCGCTCAGACATGCCGTAGAGCTCTTCATATCAAACCCAGCCTCGGCTTCGGCTTAAATCATCCCAGCGACGCCGTTAGCGCTAGTCCTGTTTTAACGCCTTAATTGAAATTGAAATATAAATTTAAAATGCGTCATTGAAGACGTTTGGCCGAAAATGTGAATTTTCTACAACAATTTGTTTGAGTTTGTTTTCCTCTGCAGCTCTGAGGCTTTATGTGCTCTTTCTTTAAAACCATATTTACCCACTGAGCCATAAATATTCTGCATTCATATAAAACATATATACAGACACTTTTATTCAACTGAAATATTTCCACTCTTAGTTCTTCTATCTAATTATTTTGACGCTAATTTCTGAAGAAAAATGACATCATACATTACGTTAATGTACATTTCAATTGCGCAGCGATTCATTTTTCATAGCTAAAAAAGTCAAATAAATGAATTAAAATTCTCCTGGACTGTACAGTAAGTTGTTAGTAAGCATCAGGCCACTCATTTTAGCTCTGAGTTAAAATATGGCACTCAGCCAGCTGTAAATATTAAAAGGGTAGAACAGAGAGCGCTCAAGAGCAGTTTGGGATGAATTAGAGCGGTGACTGTGAGCCAGACCTTCTCGTCCAACATCAGTGCCTGACCTCACAAATGAGCTTCTAGTGGAACGGTCAAAACATTCCCATAAACATACTCCTAAACCTTGTGGAAATCCTTTGTTGGAGAGTTGAAGCTGTTATAGCTGCAAAGGACGGGACAACTCCATATTACATTCTTGTGCATGTGAAGGCAGACGTCCCAGTTTTGGCCTGGCTCACAGTTTCCACCCTAATTCATCCCAAAGGTGTTCTATCAGGTTGAGGTCAGGATTCTGTGAAGTTCCTCCACACCAATCTCGATCATCCATGTCTTTATAGACCTTGCTTTGTACACTGCTGAGCAGTCATGTTGGAACAGGAAGGGGTCATCCCCAGACTGTTCCCACAAACTTGGGAGCATGGAATTGTCCAAAAAGTTCTTGGTATGAAGCTGAAGCATTAAGAGTTCCTTTCACTGGAACTAAAGGCTAGTTCACACTACAAGACTTTAACCGTCGGCAGATCGCTTTGCTGTTCAGACTACATGACCTCACTGTATGTCTTTTTGTGTTCACACTACGCAATGCTTCGTAAATGATCCACAAGAGGGGGTCGCACACCACACGATCTGACAACAACTCTCAACTCTGTTGACTTGCTCTCTCATTGGCTGGAGGTCGTAGCTACAATTGACACCATGTGATGTCGAGTCGGCCGACCGTCCCAGATATTTAACATGCCAGATATCTGGATTTTGTCGGCGAGGTGTCAGCGACGCGTCAGCGAGCCTCTTTGATGCGTCGTTGAGTAGTTCACACATAAAGATTGCCGAGCGCTGATCACCCGCTGATTTTCCCACGATCACAGACCGATCTGTCGGCGAGCTCGTTAATTTGCAAATCGTGCTTAAATCGGGTTTAAAATCCTGTAGCGTGAACTAGGCTTAAGGGGCCGAGCCGAACCCTTGAAAAACAACACCTGAATTCAATGATTTGGAGGGGTGTCCCAAAACTTTTGGCAGTATATTGTGTCAACCCTTTAAACAAACAAACATCTGCCACACAGAGCGTTTTTTTCCCTTCTGATCTCAGCTGCTGTCAAAGTTTCCTCTCTTGTCCTCATTTAGCAGGATTCTTCCTTCCCTCTGTCGCCCTCAGCGCTCATTAAACACCCGAGCTGCTGCTTTCCACCGTATTTACAGTTACAAACTCTGTAGGAATGAAAGTGAGCTGAATTGAGTAGTCGTGCGTTCAGATGTAATGTGACAGGTTTGACAGTTTCCCCGCCGTTTTCCTGGATTTATTTTCCGGTGGTGCCGTGACCCGGATCAACAACTGCAGACCGCTAGAGACATCAGAGTTCCAGCAAGTTTGCTGGAAACTTATTATTTTGAGAATAAATTATTCAAAACTGAGGCGAAAGGAGAAATCGTCACGTGTGCATGAAATTTATTTGAATATCTGTGCGGTTGGATATTTTTTTCACACCCTGAACACTACAAGAAAATAAAAACAGCAGCCAGTCATTAGATGAATATTTTTAGTCGCTGACTATAACTGTGACTGTGCTAAGCTACGCAGATATTTCTGCATCAGTGTGCGGAGTATTTCTGCCTCCGTTACAGAGAACTGGCTTTATCTCTGAAGGTCAAAATGAGACACTCCAGAGCTCCAGATTCTCGCTCGTTTTCGTCTGTTGGTGGATCAAATAAGCTCGAGTGCTTATGGTTAGAATAAAAAGTCATTGCTTGCTTTTTTCTTGGCTGTTTTAAACTCTATTTGGGTGATAATTGTTTTTTAGTGAGTAAGTGGGTTAATCTCCTCGCTCTCGGGACTCCATCACTGAACATTTGATGGCTTCGGCATGAAGTAATTTATATTAAAACTATAATGAATTCTGAAATTAGGGTGATGCTCATTACTTATAAATTGCTCAAAAGCTCCTGGTTACACAATTGCACATAAACATATAGTCCACCTTTTCAGAAGAGTAATGATTTATAATCCCACTCTCTGGTGTTTATAATGATTTATAATCCCACTATCTGGTGTTTATAATGATTTATAATCCCACTCTCTGTGTTTATAATGATTTATAATCCCACTCTCTGGTGTTTATAATGATTTATAATCCCACTCTCTGGTGTTTATAATGATTTATAATCCCACTCTCTGTGTTTATAATGATTTATAATCCCACTCTCTGGTGTTTATAATGATTTATAATCCCACTCTCTCTGTTTATAATGATTCATAATCCCACTCTCTGGTGTTTATAATGATTTATAATCCCACTCTCTGGTGTTTATAATGATTTATAATCCCACTATCTGGTGTTTATAATGATTTATAATCCCACTCTCTGGTGTTTATAATGATTTATAATCCCACTCTCTCTGTTTATAATGATTTATAATCCCACTCTCTGGTGTTTATAATGATTTAGAATCCCACTCTCTGGTGTTTATAATGATTTATAATCCCACTCTCTGGTGTTTATAATGATCTATAATCCCACTCTCTGTGTTTATAATGATTTAGAATCCAATCTCTGGTGTTTATAATGATTTATAATCCCACTTTCTGGTGTTTATAATGATTTATAATCCCACTCTCTGGTGTTTATAATGATTTATAATCCCACTCTCTCTGTTTATAATGATTTATAATCCCAACTCTCTGGTGTTTATACTGATTTATAATCCACTATCTGGTGTTTATAATGATTTATAATCCCACTCTCTGGTGTTTATAATGATTTATAATCCCACTCTCTGGTGTTTATAATGATTTATAATCCCACTCTCTGGTGTTTATAATGATTTATAATCCCAACTCTCTGGTGTTTATAATGATTTATAATCCACTCTCTGGTGTTTATAATGATTTATAATCCCACTCTCTGGTGTTTATAATGATTTATAATCCCACTCTCTGGTGTTTATAATGATTTATAATCCCAACTCTCTGGTGTTTATAATGATTTATAATCCACTCTCTGGTGTTTATAATGATTTATAATCCCACTCTCTGGTGTTTATAATGATTTATAATCTCACACTCTGTGGTGTCATCCGAATGAGAACGAGGTTCCCTTTTCAGTCTGGTCCCTTCCTCATGGAGTTTTTTTCTTCACCACTGTCACCTCTGCCTTAAGATGTTCTTAACCAGCTCTGAATGATGATTACAGGATTCCGAACATAATATCTAATCAAATTCTTAGTCCATGTTGTGGACACAATATCAGTAGAATCATCAAATCTAACATAATTTTTTTTCTTTTGTGATAAAAACATTCTCTACTGCAGCTGATTTCTGTAATAAGTTGGGACAAACATCTGGACACAAGGTCCTTCTGGACAGTGGAGAAGATATGGTGTGTATGCAGCTGGCTGTGAATACAGATCCTCTGTGTGTGAGAACACGGCTTGATAAAATATGCAGAAGCTGTGCGAGTGTGTGAGATGGAGTCAAGTCAGTGAGTAACAAGTGACGTCTCCGTCTGCTGCTTTATAAGGTCTGAAAGTGAAACGGTGATCAGACGAGTGCCAGACGAAAGTGCAATGAAGACTTCAGATTAAAGTGTCACCTCTAATATGATGGATTCACTTCGGCTCCTGGGCTTCAGATTTCTGAGCGTCTTCGTGTTTCACTCTTAATACTGTCGCATGCTGATAGACTGGGTTCTGGGAGGTAAAGAACTCATAAGCTTCTCCTGAAAACTTCAGCTTCTCCTGAATCTAAAAGAACAGCACAAAGAGCAGGTTTTACACTAGCAGCAGTTCACCATTTCAACTAACTTAAGCTTACTGGGTAGTAGAAGAACCAGGGGAGATAGCTAGGAACTGGAAGAACCAGGGACATTGTAGCTAGCACGTACTGTAGAAGAACCAGTGGAGTTATCTAGGAACTGGAAGAACCAGGGACATTGTAGCTAGCACGTACTGTAGAAGAACCAGTTGAGTTAGCTAGGAACTGGAAGAACCAGGGGGTATTGTAGCTAACACATACTGTAGAAGAACCAGGGGAGTTAGCTAGGAATTGGAAGAACCAGGGACACTGTAGCTAGCACGTACTGTAGAAGAACCAGTGGAGTTATCTAGGAACTGGAAGAACCAGGGACATTGTAGCTAGCACGTACTGTAGAAGAACCAGTGGAGTTAGCCAGGAACTGGAAGAACCAGGGACGTTGTAGCTAGCACATACTGTAGAAGAACCAGTGGAGTTATCTAGGAACTGGAAGAACCAGGGACATTGTAGCTAGCACGTACTGTAGAAGAACCAGTGGAGTTAGCCAGGAACTGGAAGAACCAGGGACGTTGTAGCTAGCACATACTGTAGAAGAACCAGTGGAGTTATCTAGGAACTGGAAGAACCAGGGACATTGTAGCTAGCACATACTGTAGAAGAACCAGTGGAGTGAGCTAGAAACTGGAAGAACCAGGGACGTTGTAGCTAGCACGTACTGTAGAAGAACCAGTGGAGTGAGCTAGAAACTGGAAGAACCAGGGACGTTGTAGCTAGCACGTACTGTAGAAGAACCAGTGGAGTGAGCTAGAAACTGGAAGAACCAGGGACGTTGTAGCTAGCACGTACTGTAGAAGAACCAGTGGAGTGAGCTAGAAACTGGAAGAACCAGGGACGTTGTAGCTAGCACGTACTGTAGAAGAACCAGTGGAGTGAGCTAGAAACTGGAAGAACCAGGGACGTTGTAGCTAGCACGTACTGTAGAAGAACCGGTGGAGTGAGCTAGAAACTGGAAGAACCAGGGACATTGTAGCTAGCACGTACTGTAGAAGAACCGGTGGAGTGAGCTAGAAACTGGAAGAACCAGGGACATTGTAGCTAGCACGTACTGTAGAAGAACCAGTGGAGTGAGCTAGAAACTGGAAGAACCAGGGACGTTGTAGCTAGCACGTACTGTAGAAGAACCAGTGGAGTGAGCTAGAAACTGGAAGAACCAGGGACGTTGTAGCTAGCACGTACTGTAGAAGAAGCAGGAACGTTCTAGCTAGAAACAGGAAAACTAAAGAAATTACAACTAGGAACTAGGAGAGCTTTGGAAACAATATCTAGTAACTAGGAGAACCAATGAAAGTTCCAGTTTGGAAACTATGACTAGGAACAACTGGGACAACCAGAGAAATTACGGCTAGGATTTAGGAGGATTATGTATAAATTACAGCCAGGAACCATAAGAACTGGGGAAATTACAAGCCAAAGGAAGTACAGACTAGACTTGGACTAGAACATGGATTAGGATTAGAACTAGCAGAACCTGATCAATTACATCTAGGAGGAGGGAGGAAAATTATGGAAACTCCAGAGGGACCAGGAAGAACTTCAGCTAGGATCTAGGGGAACTAAAGACACTACGGAGAGGAACTATGAGGGTTAGAGAGACTCCAGCCTGGACCTGGGAGGGCCAGAGAAAGTAGTATGAAAATGGCCATGTAACTGATGAGGTCATCATAAGAACCCATCATCTACAGTAGTCACCAATCACGCAGTGTGTGGCTCATATATACAAATGATTTAATCTGAACTGATCGCTCTGCTAGAAACACATCGCTCTTCATCCGTTCACTGCTTGTTCGTTTCTTCCCCGAATCAAGGCACTTTAAATGAACTGCAGTGTGAATATTCATGCTGCTTTAAGTTTAGTTCATTATCATATTGCGTCTTTCATTTTGCCTTAAGGTAACTTCATTTAAATAATTACGCCGCATAAAGTTCATCTGCTTCTCTTTAAAGACACACATTAAAAAAGTTTTTAGTGAAACGGGAAAAAGAACAGCATCTGACGTCTGATTGACGGCATCGTTTCCTCTAACGGCTCGGTTATTGTTCACAAACAATAAAATAATAAATAAAAAAAAAATAACAAAAAAGGCAAAGCTCTCTCTAAAAAAAAAACCACGCTGAATGATTCATGAGGTGAGCTTTTAGCAGTGACGCTGGGGTGAAAAATAAAAGTGCCCCCGAAGAATTTGGCACAGTTCAACTCATACATATTTACACAGAACGCTGGATTACACACACACACACACACACACACACACACACACACACACACAGGTGCACAGGTGTGCATGATCACTTCTGGTTTTTTTTCTACAGTTGAGTGAATTACCTGCAGTGTTGGGTGGGTTACTTTGGAAATGTAATAGGTTACAGATTACAGGTTCCTCTGTTTAAAATGTAATAAGTAGTGTAACTTTTCAATTGCTTTATAAAAGTAAAGTAACGGATTACATTTGATTACTTTTTGATTGCTTTTAAGTTTCTAACGGATATTGTCAACGAAATCATTTCCAAACATTTATCCCAGGCAGCGTTAACCTTACAGTAGAACTCAACTCTGTTTACTGTTAGAATTTTACATCTTTTCATCACTTGAATTAAGATTATATTAATTTAATTTTAAGCCCAGCCACAAAACCAGACTTCAGAACAAAAATTGTTTAATACTGTTTTAGGAATCAAATCTTTGCATAGCTATGACAGGACACACTGGCAAGTAACAATGCCTTGGGAAAAAAAACATAATCTGAAAAGAGTCATCATAATGTACGCTACAGTGATAAAATAAATAAGTTATATTAGATCTGACATTACCAAGACATTTACAAGGAGGAAAAATGTGAGCTATATATTTTCTGTCAAAGGGTTCATAAATAGAAGTGTGCCTGGTAAAGGTAGCTAGCAGCAGGGACGATTTTAGGATTTTCATTTAAGGGGGGCTCAGCCCCCAGTGAGGGTATAATAGTAAAAATAAATAATAAATAAATATTAAAATAAAATAAAATAAAATAAAGGTTTGACTAACAGGGTGGTAAACTTAATGCAGCATTCCACTGTATTGCATAGATGTATATAAAATTTGAGTACTGAACAAGCCAAATACGAGTCTTCCTGATCACACACACACACACACACTTGTCCTCTGATCCTCACTCTGCGATGCCGCGGTCTGCAGATTGAAGAACGCGCTGAAAGACGGGGAAGAGCCGAAGTCTGCCGCCGTTTTCATATGAAATTTAAAGGGGACTGAGGCGATCACTTATTCATGTACAGTTTATGGACAATCGCAGAATTTTAGGAGGGCTGAGTAGAAAATGTCAGGGGGGCTTTAAAATGGCCTAGCGACGCCCATGGCTAGCAGACTAGCTAATTATTTCTGGATGTTATGAATACAGGTCTTGAGTACTCCATGGGCTCGATGAACGTGCAGGCGCGTTTTAGTGGGTTTTTTTCCACAGAGCAGCTACAGAAAATCAACTGACCACTCCGTCACTTTTTATTATACAGAAACGAGTAATATATCATTCCAAACTAAAGTGTCTGTTTTTTTTTTCTGTACACTTACAATAATGACAAAAATTTTACATTTTAAATATATTATAAAATAAAGAAAGGCCAGGTTCCATACCTGCAGATGCTTCCTCAGGTTTAACATTGAAGCCTTTGATGTCGAAAGCATTTTAACAGCCGGCAAACAAATTTCCCACTGAACTGTTATATTTGCCCCTTATTGGATTTCAGGATGAAATTATTTTTAAATTTCCAGGACTGAAATGCATTTTTATTACTCGCCATGGTGGTAACTCTTTGACAGTGTAGCAGCCTAAAGCTTTCCGAGGCAATGTGGATTAACGTAATTGGCAGACGCGCCACATATTCAAACCAGAGAACCAATCAGAATCATCAGAATAGCACCGCTTTAACAAACTCTAACAACAAATTAATATTTATTCAACATATCCTAGTTTTTTAAAGAAAATATTCAGAAGTAACTCTATTTGTAATCTATAACATTTTCATAAGTAACTTTAATTTAATTACATATTTTTCTAAGTAACTGTAACGAGTTACTGTTACATTTATTTTGTAATTAAGTTACGTAACGTCGTTACATGTAACTAGTTACTCCCCAACGCTGATTACGTGTCTAATGTCAGCTGTATTTGTGTTAACTAAACTGCCAGGGTTAGAATCAACTCGCTAATAACAAGCAGCATTACTAATGCTAGCATGCAAGTTAGCGTTAGACAGCTAGCTAGCTACCTTTATTTACACAGGAAATCTGTTTTTTTAAGCTAAACTAGTGAGGCACAACACTACAGACTATAACTTTATGAGATCACGTCCTGTTTTCTTAAAAGCCTACTTTTGTTTAGTGGACTAGTCTTGTTCAGTGCACTAGTCTTGTTTAGTACACTAGCCTTGTTTAGCACACTAGACTTGTTCAATACACTAGCCTTGTTTAGTACACTAGTCTTGTTCAGTACACTAGCCTTGTTTAGTACACTAGCCTTGTTTAGCACACTAGACTTGTTCAATACACTAGCCTTGTTTAGTACACTAGTCTTGTTCAGTACACTAGACTTGTTCAATACACTAGCCTTGTTTAGCACTCTAGTCTTGTTCAATACACTAGCCTTGTTTAGTACACTAGTCTTGTTCAATACACTAGCCTTGTTTAGTACACTAGTCTTGTTCAGTACACTAGCCTTGTTTAGTACACTAGCCATACTTAGTGCACTAGTCTTGTTTAGTACACTATGTTTAGTACACTAGCCTTGTTTAGTACACTAGCCTTGTTTAGCACACTAGACTTGTTCAATACACTAGCCTTGTTTAGCACACTAGTCTTGTTCAGTACACTAGCCTTGTTTAGCACTCTAGTCTTGTTCAATACACTAGCTTGTTTAGTACACTAGACTTGTTCAGTACACTAGCCTTGTTTAGCACTCTAGTCTTGTTCAATACACTAGCTTGTTTAGTACACTAGTCTTGTTCAGTACACTAGCCTTGTTTAGCACTCTAGTCTTGTTCAATACACTAGCTTGTTTAGTACACTAGCCTTATTTAGTACACTAGTCTTGTTTAATACTCTAGTCTTGTTTAGTACACTAGTCTTGTTCAGTACACGAGCCTTGTTCAGTAGACTAACCTTGTTCAGTACACTATTCTTGTTCAGTACACTAGCCTTGTTCAGTACACTAGCCTTGGTCAGTACACTAGCCTTGTTCAGTACACTAGCCTTGTTTAGTACACTAGCCTTGTTTAGTACACTAGTCTTGTTTAGTACACTATGTTTAGTACACTAGTCTTGTTCAGTACACTAGCCTTGTTCAGTACACTAGCCATGCTTAGTGCACTAGCCTTATTTAGTGCATTAGCCTCGTTTAGTATACTAGCCTTATTTAGTGCACTAGCCTCGTTTATTACACTAGCCTTGTTTAGTATACTATGGTTAGTACACTAGCCTTGTTTATTGCACTAGCCTTGTTTAGTACAGTAGGAATGTTTAGCTGAATATTGCTCAACATTCTCGTTGTTTACTTGCTGATTATTATCAAAATTAAAAATATTTCTCTGTGTTAATTTCATAATGAAGTTCCCAGATTGTAGCTGCTAGATTTTGCTGGTGGTGTCGATTCTCAAAGCATTTTAGTTCATTAGAAATTAGCATCAGGATCATTAAATGATTAAGCGAAGGCTCTGTACAGACTCACTGAAATATTAAGCAGGCGTCCGGGTTTATTAGCTTCTCCTGTCCCGAGATGAAGAAAGGACACGCTGTCACTCAGAATCAGCAGCAGCAATTCATCCACAGCTCCATTTGGCTAACTGCGTCCCACTTCAATTTGCTCCAACAATAAGGACTCGTTATTGCATTACACATTTCATATTTCACCGAAGCGACTCCATCCTTCAGAGCGTGATAAAGTGAGAGCACGCTTAGACACTCCAGGCTGTGAAACGCTGCTTCTGCAAATATTATTTCTCTGAGATTTCACTAAAGTATGGACATGTTTTAAGCTAATCTAGATTTTGAGATAAGAAAGGAATGAGAAAGGAATAACCGAGTGAGCTGACTGCACACGTTCCACTTCATAATTCATCAACATCTAATATATTTTGCTTGGTATGGATGTATTATTTAAGACAAGACTGAAATATATCTAAAGTCTCTCTTCACTAGTGTAAATCGATCAGTCAAGACATGCTAGCTGTCCAAAGCGTGCTACTTTCACTTAGCATAGGAGTCTCTAGCTGTATATTCCCTACTTCTCCTGAAGTTTCCTGGTTCTCCAGTTCTGCTTGCTAGTAGCTGTAGTTTACTGGTCCATTTATTTCCTAACTGTAGTTTTTGTGTTTTTTCTTAGGTTGTAGTTTAACGAGTTCTAGCTGTATTTTCCCAGTTCTGCTAGTTCCTGTGGATTCCTGGTTCTCATACTTCCTGTCTGTAGTATCCCTGGTTCTCCTATTTCCTAGCTGTGGCTTCCAGGTCCTTCTACTTCATAAATGTGGTTTCCTTGGTTCTCCAAGTTCCTGTCTGAAATGTCCTTGGTTCTCATTCTTCTTAGATGTAGTATCCCTGGTTCTCCTAGCCTCTAGCTGTAGTATCCGAGGTTCTCCCAGTTCCTAACTGTAGTATCATCGGTTCTCCTAGTTCCTAGCTGTGGATTCCTGGTTCTTCTACTTTATATCTGTGGTGTCCTTGGTTCTTCAAGTTCCTTTCTGCAATGGCCTTACTTCCTAGTTGTAGTCTCTTGGTTCTCCTAGTCCTTGGATGTAGTTTCCTGGTTCTCATACTTCCTAGAGGTAGTATCCCTGGTTCTTCTAGCCTCTAGCTGTGGTATCCCTGGTTCACCCTGATGCTAGCTGTGGCCTCCTGGTCCTTCTACTTCATATCTGTGGTTTCCTTGGCTCTTTAAGTTCCTAACTGCAGTGTCCTTGGTTCCTAGTTGTAGTCTCCTGGTTCTCCTAGTCCTAAGCTGTATTTTTTTTATATTGTCTTAGCTCTTAATTTCCCTAATGCTTGTGTATCGCAAGGTTGTCTGGTTCTTCTACATTATAGCTATGGTTTCCCTTCTTCTCAAAGTTCCCACCACCAATCTCTGTGGTTCTCCAAATCCTTCTAGTTCCTACCTCTTAGTAGGATCAGTAGTCCCCCTGGTTTTCTTTGATACTAGCTGTAACTTTTCTAGTTCTTGGATCTCTGTTTCTGGTGGTTCCTGGTGTCATTCATCAAACAAATGTAAGCTGAGATGTAGAGCTTAGCAGTGGGTGCTGCAGTGTCACACCTCCAGGACCTTCAGGTTCTATCCAGAGCTTCTGTTACTAGCTGTGTGGTCTTTCCTCAGGGTTCTCTAGTTCCCCCGGGTGTAAATTATTCCTACGTTCCTAAACACATGCCTTTCGTTACCCTTCTCTCATGGGCACACTCTATCTCGCTTTCTCTTTTCTTTATATATTTTCCTTTCCTTGTTCTCCTTTCTTTATAATTCGTCCTGCCTTCTTTTATTCGTTTCTACTCCCCTCTTTTTCTCTGTTTATTTTCGTTCCTTTTTTAAGAACTCTTTGTGACAGGAGGGCTGATGGAGAGTTTATTTTCTCCGCATGGCCAGGCAGCGCATGCTTTATCACCTGGATGTAAGGGAGATTGAAATTGGTTTTGTTTTGAATATTCAGATGTTTGCTTATTCGTTCCTGCTAGGAAAATCATTTATCTGACGAAGGAGAGAAGCTCGGGAGGTGCTTTAATATTCCTCTCGTTTGGCTGAGCAGTTATGGAAAAATGAGGCAAATATAAAGGGTGTGTAGGCAGCGATGTGATTTCCAATAAGCAAGATTGGTTTTGAGAGTCTGAGCTCTGATTTATGCTCGCTTTTTAATGAGTATTCAAATTTTCATTACGTTAATTCAGTTTTATAGAGTCGTACATCATGTCAAATGGTTTTACAGCACAATGAAATATTCAGTTGGCCTTATTACAGCTGGAGTGAAAACATAACAGCACCAGAACATATTTCAGTCTGATATCAGATGTTGAGTTAATGTTAAATGATGGATAGGTTAATTACAGATAAGAACGTCTAACGGTACTTTCTAGAAACATGTTCAATGGAGTTCAAAATGCTTCGTAATTTATTTCATTATCTATTCAAAAAATACTGCCATTTTATTTGAATTCTATTTTTCAAAAACATTATCAGGCACAAATCTATATCTGACACTTAATGACCGGGAACCAAGAGGCAGAACCCAAAAACCGAGACTAATTAAGACTCAAAGATTTATAGACTGAGACTAATTAAGACTCAGAACCCTACAGACTGAGACTAATTAAGACTCAGAGCTTTATAGACTGAGACTAATTAAGACTCAGAACCCTATAGACTGAGACTAATTAAGACTCAGAACCCTATAGACTGAGACTAATTAAGACTCAAAGATTTATAGACTGAGACTAATTAAGACTCAGAACCCTATAGACTGAGACTGATTAAGACTCAGAACCCTATAGACTGAGACTAATTAAGACTCAAAGATTTATAGACTGAGACTAATTAAGACTCAGAACCCTATAGACTGAGAATAATTAAGACTCAAAGATTTATAGACTGAGACTAATTAAGACTCAGAACCCTACAGACTGAGACTAATTAAGACTCAGAGTTCTATGGACTGAGACCAGTTAAAACTTAGAACTCTATAGACTGAGACTAATTAATACTCAGAGCTTTATAGACTGAGACTAATTAATACTCAGAACCCTATAGACTGAGACTATTTAATACTTCGAACTCTATAGACTGAGACTAATTAAGACTTAGAGATTTATAGACTAAGACTTATTAATACTAAGGGTTCTATAGACTGAGACTAATTAAGACTCAGAGTTCTATGGACTGAGACTAATTAAAACTTAGAACTCTATAGACTGAGAATAATTAATACTCAGAGCTTTATAAACTGAGACTAATTAATACTCATAACCCTAAAGACTGAGACTTAGACTAAGACTTATTAATACTAAGGGTTCTATAGACTGAGACTAATTAAGACTCAGAGATTTATAGACTAAGACTTATTAATACTAAGGGTTCTATAGACTGAGACTACTTAAGACTCAGAGCTTTATAGACTGAGACTAATTAAGACTCAGAGTTCTATGGACTGAGACTAATTAAGACTGAGAATAATTAATACTCAGAGATTTATAGACTAAGACTAATTAATACTCTGGGTTCTATAGACTAAGACTAATTAAGACTCAGGGTTCTATAGACTGAGACTAATTAAGACCCAGGGCTCTATAGACTGAGACTAATTAAGACTCAGATTTATAGACTGAGACTAATTAAGACTCAGGGTTCTATAGACTGAGACTAATTAATACTCTGGGTTCTATAGACTAAGACTCATTAAGACTCAGGGTTCTATAGACTGAGACTAATTAAGACTCAGGGTTCTATAATCTGAGAGTAACTAAGACTCAGAGATTTATAGACTAAGACTAATTAAGACTCAGGGTTCTATAGACTGAGACTAATTAAGACTCAGGGTTCTATAGACTGAGACTAATTAAGACCCAGGGCTCTATAGACTGAGACTAATTAAGACTCAGATTTATAGACTGAGACTAATTAATACTCAGGGTTCTATAATCTGAGACTAACTAAGACTCAGAGATTTATAGACTAAGACTAATTAAGACTCAGGGTTCTATAGACTAAGACTAATTAAGACCCAGGGCTCTATAGACTGAGACTAATTAAGACTCAGATTTATAGACTGAGACTAATTAAGACTCAGATTTATAGACTGAGACTAATTAAGACTCAGGGTTCTATAGACTGAGACTAATTAATACTCTGGGTTCTATAGACTAAGACTAATTAAGACTCAGGATTCTATAGACTGAGACTAATTAAGACCCAGGGCTCTATAGACTGAGACTAATTAAGACTCAGATTTATAGACTGAGACTAATTAAGACTCAGGGTTCTATAGACTGAGACTAATTAATACTCTGGGTTCTATAGACTAAGACTAATTAAGACTCAGGGTTCTATAGACTGAGACTAATTAAGACCCAGGGCTCTATAGACTGAGACTAATTAAGACTCATGGTTCTATAGACTGAGACTAATTAAGACTCAGGGTTCTATAGACTGAGACTAATTAAGACCCAGGGCTCTATAGACTGAGACTAATTAAGACTCAGATTTATAGACTGAGACTAATTAAGACTCAGATTTATAGACTGAGACTAATTAAGACTCAGGGTTCTATAGACTGAGACTAATTAAGACCCAGGGCTCTATAGACTGAGACTAATTAAGACTCAGATTTATAGACTGAGACTAATTAAGACTCAGGGTTCTATAGACTGAGACTAATTAATACTCTGGGCTCTATAGACTGAGACTAATTAAGACTCATGGTTCTATAGACTGAGACTAATTAATACTCAGGGTTCTATAGACTGAGACTAAGTAGACACTAATTAAAGCTGCTAATGATTCTTGTGCATCTTTAACTACACAACATTGATTTGAATTTTGATTCTAATTGTTGCTTTACTTTAACTTGTTTTAATTTGAAAGTTTTAGTTTTAACTTTTTAAAACTTCAGGTCTTTAATTTTCTCTTCTTATTTATTTCATTGTTCCTTTTTTTTCACTTTAGTTCTGTCCTCTATACTTCTCCAGTTTCTGTCTTCTCTTATGCAGTTTCTCTTCATTTCTCTTTCTCTTCTCTTCATTCCATATTTGCTTTTTTCTCTTCTCTTCTCATCTCGTCTCTTCTCTTCTTGTCTCTTCTCTTCTGTTCTGCTCTCTTCTCTTCACTTCTCTTCTCTTCTCTTCTCTTCTCTTCTCTTCTCTTCTGCTCTTTTCTCATCTCTTCTCTTCTTGTCTCGTCTTTTCTCTTCTGTTCTGCTCTCTTCTCTTCTCTTCTCTTCTCTTCTCTTCTCTTCTCTTCTCTTCTCTTCTTGCCTTTTCTCTTCTGTTCTGCTCTTTTCTCATCTCTTCTCTTCTCGTCTCGGCTTTTCTCTTCTCTTCTCTTCTGTTCTGCTCTCTTCTCTTCTCTTCTCTTCTCTTCTCTTCTCTTCTCTTCTCTTCTCTTCTCTTCCGTTCTGCTCTCTTCTCTTTTCTTTCAGTTCCATTTAATGTGGACAAAAGTAATAGCACCCTATAAAGTGTGTGTGTGTGTGTGTGTGTGTTTGGTCACGCTGCAGTGGCTGAGCTGCTTTACTGGATGACTCGGCACATCCTGGGCTTAGGAGAAGCTCTCTTTCACTCTTTTAGCTGCCAGTTTGTGATTTTTATGATCTTTGCCTTTTATGGAGTTTTGTGGGCGTGGTTAAATGTAGTGATGGGTCACTGAAACATTTACACCCAAGTTTCCTATAAAACTGATAAAAAGTTTCGTCGTCTCGTTATTTTTTTTCTTTTCCTTGTTCCCTAGATTTTTTTCCTTCTTCACCTCCTTATGTTTCCTGGTGTTCAGTGTTTTCAGTGTGCTACTTCATTGTCTTCTCTTCCTCTTTTGTTATCCCTCGCTCGACTAAACACTGTTTATTTTGCCCCTCCTGGCTGGCGGAGGCTGCAGAGGGGAGCAAGTGTGTAACCTCATTAAAGCCAGCGACAAAAACCAATTCAGCTCTTAAACTGCAGGTCGCTCTGAGCCAGGAGAACACTGAACTATTGAACTACCTAAAATGTGTGTGTGTGTGTGTGTGTGTGTGAGACAGTCTCACTCTTCTGCCATGGAAGCATGGTACTGATGTGGGTGTGAATAAAATGCACATTTCTTTCTTTCTTTCTTTCTTTCTTTCTTTCTTTCTTTCTTTCTTTCTTCTTCCCTCCCTCCCTCCCTCCCACCCTCTTTCTTTCTTTCTTTTTTTCTTTCTTCAGGTCACTCAAGGTTATTATTTTTTTCTTTTTCTATTTTTTATTCACTTAGTCACCGTTGCTCTCTCAGTGCTGATGATCTGAACCGTCAGTGGCTGAAGCCGAGTCCCGCCCTCAGTCCCACCATCTATCACACTAAAGGACTGCTCTATTACCTCTGCAGCATCGGCAAAACCCCGCTGGTGAGGCCTGTGTGTGTGTGTGTGTGTGTGTGTGTGTGGTTCTCAGATTGGTTGTAATTGCTGCTCTTGACATATTGACATTTAAGCTGTAAATATCACTGAGTCATAAAAAGATACACAGCAACACGCCTGAACACGACGGCTTCACTCACTCGCTTCTCTGAACTGCTTTACTCCTCTTACACCACAACAATTTATTATAGACCTACATTTTATCTCCTTCTCTCTTTATTCTCTCTCTTCAGCTGTAATGACTCCTCCCCTCAGCAGTCTCTCTTAATTCTCTCTCTTCAGCTATGAAGACTCCTCCCCTCAGCAGTCTCTCTTAATTCTCTCTCTTCAGCTATAAAGACTCTGCCCCTCAGCAGTCTCTCTTAATTCTCTCTCTTCAGCTATAAAGACTCCTCCCCTCAGCAGTCTCTCTTTATTCTCTCTCTTCAGCTATGAAGACTCCTCCCCTCAGCAGTCTCTCTTAATTCTCTCTCTTCATCTATAAAGACTCGTCCCCTCAGCAGTCTCTCTTCATTCTCTCTCTTCAGCTATAAAGACTCGTCCCCTCAGCAGTCTCTCTTTGTTCTCTCTCTTCAGCTATAAAGACATCCTCTCAGCAGTCTCTCTTTATTCCCTCTCTTCAGCTATGAAGACATCCCCTCAGCAGTCTCTCTTTATTCTCTCTCTTCAGCTATAAAGACTCGTCCCCTCAGCAGTCTCTCTTTATTCTCTCTCTTCAGCTGTAAAGACTCGTCCCCTCAGCAGTCTCTCTTTGTTCTCTCTCTTCAGCTATAAAGACATCCTCTCAGCAGTCTCTCTTTATTCCCTCTCTTCAGCTATGAAGACTCGTCCCCTCAGCAGTCTCTCTTTATTCCCTCTCTTCAGCTATAAAGACTCGTCCCCTCAGCAGTCTCTCTTTATTCTCTCTCTTCAGCTGTAAAGACTCGTCCCCTCAGCAGTCTCTCTTTATTCTCTCTCTTCAGCTGTAAAGACTCGTCCCCTCAGCAGTCTCTCTTTATTCTCTCTCTTCAGCTGTAAAGACTCGTCCCCTCAGCAGTCTCTCTTTATTCTCTCTCTTCAGCTGTAAAGACTCGTCCCCTCAGCAGTCTCTCTTTATTCTCTCTCTTCAGCTGTAAAGACTCGTCCCCTCAGCAGTCTCTCTTTATTCTCTCTCTTCAGCTGTAAAGACTCGTCCCCTCAGCAGTCTCTCTTTATTCCCTCTCTTCAGCTATAAAGACTCGTCCCCTCAGCAGTCTCTCTTTATTCTCTCTCTTCAGCTGTAAAGACTCGTCCCCTCAGCAGTCTCTCTTTATTCTCTCTCTTCAGCTGTAAAGACTCGTCCCCTCAGCATTTCTCCTCACAGAAACTTCACCACATAAACGATTATTATGAAACTGTTTAATGTTAGTGGAGTGTGACTGAGCTGTTGCTATGGAAACAATAATATTAGAGCGAGTGCATTAATATAAACCTGCGCTACAGTCAGAGCTGCTGTTATTACAGTGAATTAATCAACCCCATTCTGACCAATCAGTCCAGAACTCAGCAGCCGCGAGGTGTAAGGTGATCTCAGATCTCAGCTTTCAGCGTTAAAGGGATTTTTTGTGGCCAACGCCGCTCCTTTAAGTGGAGTTTGTTAGCGATGATTGTGTAATCAGACCTGTCACTGACACGTCATTAAAATTTCATACGCAGCAGTCTGATGTGTGGCTAATAAACACAGAGCGCTCAGATTAGCCTCGATGACTTCCTGTTAGAGTCACGCCATCTCACACTCCTTAAACCTCCACATTCTACACTGAGTATTTTTATTTGTCACTACAGTAATTGGATTTGCACACACACACACACACACACACACACACACACACACACACACACACACACACACACACACACACTCAGTTTACTTTGAGTTTATGGTACATGATTAATGTGACTGTTGTGATACCGTCAACAATAATACAAACAGCACAATCGTGCACAAATATTAATAACTTGTGTTTATTATGTACACACACACACACACAATTTATGAACAAAGTAATAGAACAAAATCCATAATCATTCTCTCTCTCTCTCTCTGTATGTGTGTGTCTCTCTCCCTGTCTCTCTCCCTTTCTCTCTCTCTCTGTCCTCTTCTCTCTCTCTCTGTCTCTCTCTCTCTCCCTTTCTCTCTCTCTCTCTCTCTCTCCCTCTCTCTCTCTCCCTCTCTCTCTCTCTCCCTTTCTCTCTCTCTCTCTCTTTCTTGCTCCCTCTCTCTCTCTCTTTCTCTCTCTCGCTCCCTTTCTCTCTCTCTCTCTCTCTCTCTCTCTCTCTCTCTCTCTCTCCCCTCTCCCTCTCTCTCCCTCTCTCTCTCTCTCTCTCTCTCTCCCTCTCTCCCTCTCTCTCTCTCTCTCTCTCCCTTTCTCTCTCTCTCTCTCTCTTTCTCTCTCTCTCCCTCTCTCCCTCTCTCTCTCTCTCTCTCCCTTTCTCTCTCTCTTTCTCTCTCTCCCTGTACTCTCTCCCTCTCTCCCTCTCTCTCTCTCTTTCTCTCTCTCCCTGTACTCTCTCCCTCTCTCCCTCTCTCTCTCTCTCTCTCTCTCTCTCTCTCTCTCTCTCTCTCTCCCTTTCTCTCTCTCTCTCTCTCTCTCTGCCCCCCCCCTTTCTCTCAGGTGTTCTGTGATTATCACGGTCACTCAAGGAAGAAGAATGTGTTTCTTTATGGTTGCAGTATGAAGGAGACGCTGTGGCAGTCCGGCTCACCCATTAACACTGCTTCACTTAAAGAGGATCCTGGATACAGAGTAATTACAACACAATTCCAGCTACATCTAACAATAATTATTAAAACAAACATTACAAAAATACAGTAACAAATACTACAACACACAACCACAGTAACAACCACTATAACATACAAAATAAACACAACCACCATAACAACCAGATACATCACAACAACCACCATAACAACCAGATACATCACAACAACCACCATAACAACCACAAACACCATAACAATCAACAAAACAACCACAAACACCATAACAACCAGATACATCACAACAACCACCATAACAACCAGATACATCACAACAACCACCATAACAACCAGATACATCACAACAACCACCATAACAACCACAAACACCATAACAATCAACAAAACAACCACAAACACCATAACAACCAGATACATCACAACAACCACCATAACAACCACAAACACCGTAACAATCAACAAAACAACCACAAACACCATAACAACCAGATACATCACAACAACCACCATAACAACCAGATACATCACAACAACCACCATAACAACCAGATACATCACAACAACCACCATAACAACCACAAACACCATAACAATCAACAAAACAACCACAAACACCATAACAACCAGATACATCACAACAACAACCATAACAACCACAAACACCGTAACAATCAACAAAACAACCACAAACACCATAACAACCACAAACACCGTAACAATCAACAAAACAACCACAAACACCATAACAACCAGATACATCACAACAACCACCATAACAACTATACACACCATAACAATCAACAAAACAACCACAACCACCATAACAACCAGATACATCACAACAACCACAACCACCATAACAATCAACAAAACAGCCATAACTACCACAACAACCAAAATGAACACAACCACCATAACAACCACAACCATTCTTAAAAACCACAATAAACACAAACACCATAACAATCAACAAAACAACCACAACCACCATAAACAACCAGATACATCACAACAACCACCATAACAACCAGATACATCACAACAACCACCATAACAACCACAAACAGCATAACAGTCAACAAAACAACCACAAACACCATAACAACCAAAGTAACCACAAACATCATACCAACCACAACCACCATAACAATCAACAAAACAACCATAACTACCACAACAACCAAAATGAACACAACCACCATAACAACCACAACCATTCTTAAAATCCACAATAAACACATTCACAGTCATGGCAAAACAATCATGGCAAAAGCCACTATACTTAAATCAACAAACACAACAGGAACAACCCTGATGTTACGCCTGAGTGCCCCCAGTCCGTGGGGGATGTGAATCCGGACCTCCGTGGTGGTTGCATGCGCCGGCACGCCATGGAGAAAGACCCAGGAGCCGGATTCAATGAAGTACTGCTTTATTAACATAAAGACATGGAGCAGACTAACCTAACACTAGACATGACGTTACTGAAATCGAAAAATGAAATGGAAATCATCATGGAGCGGCATCCCCGGCTGGCAAGGTGGTGGAAACCACACTTCCAGTGGGACCAATAAAAAGGGGGGTGCCCCCCAAGACATGAAGTCGAGCGGCATCCTAGAGCGGGCTAGACATTAAGGTAAATGGGGAACAGGTGATACAACAGGAAGGAGAACAATAGGAAAGGCATGACACAAAATACACAAGAAGAAGCAGGCTTCTGACATTCCCCTGTCAGCGCCCTCTCTGGGCCTAGCAGGGAACTGTCCAGCTGTTCCTGACACCTGACAATAAGTATGTCAAAAACAACCACATTAACAACAACTGCAACAAATACCACAACAATAACAACTTCAACAAGAGACACAGTGACGACCGCACCAACAACTACCAAAATAATTACACTTACATCAACAACTAACATAACAATAAGCACAACAACCACAGAAACAACAACATCAACACCAAACGCCATCAAAACAACCACAGCAACAACAAAAACAACCACAAATGTCAATTATTAGAACAACCACCATCTACATAACAAGAACTACATGGACATCCACAACAAACACAATCACAACAACGTTGTGTACAGTTAGTGACCTGGTGTGTAGGTGATGCTAATCCTCTAGGTGATGTTTTTGTTCTTTATGCCTATTATTTGTATCTCAAAAGTCCAGTTTATTTTCCAGCCAATCAGGGGTCAGGAAAGTGTGTGTGGGTTCTGCAGGCAGACACAAAGCATCTTCTCAGTCCTCTTTATCTTCTCTAATGACTGTTCTTCATCCACCACCTCTACCAGCTCCACCTCCTCCACCTCCACCTCCACCTCCACCACCATCACCCCCACCACCACCTCCTCCAGCACCTGCACCACCTCCACCATCACCACCCCACCACCCAAAACCACCACCATCACCTCCACCTCCTCATCCACCACCTCCAACACCACCACCTCCACTACTTCCACCTCCTCATCCTCCACCTCCAACACCAACACCACCACCTCCACCACCACCAATTCCACCTCCACCTCCACGTTGTTATCAACCACACAGTGAAAGAAAAACTGAAAGAGAAGTTTTGTGTTGACAGGCTCTGGTGAAGCTCAGCAGATGTTCCTGCTACCCAGTTGTGGATGATTTATGAGATGCAGCTAAAAGAACGTGTGATGTTTCTGTTAGAAGAGCTTCTGCGAGATGTCAGCTGAGAGGATGACGGATGAGAGACGCCGGAGAGGGAAATGACTGCGCTGCAGTTAGAGCTGGGAGCTGATTGGCAGAGCAGGACTTCTGCTGTTTTTTATAAACTCACCTCCTGTTTTTTTAGAGTGAAAAGTGTGTGAGATAAAACGCCTGGAGCTCCTCGCTGCGGAATATAAAGAGGATGGAAGACAAAATTACTGGTGTCTTTATAGAGACTTTGTAGATCAAATACTAAACAAAAAAGAGAGAGAGACTGATGTCACAGGCTTTACGTCACACTTTTCTAATAAAGCTAGAAGAAATTACATTCAGATTTTTTTTTTTTTCCAGACGATTGCTAAAACTCTGGACCGAATTGCTCCGGCATTCTCCTTCAACAACTGTAATTTTTTGGTGGAGAAGTCGCGGGCGTCGACTGCTCGTGTGGTGGTCTGGAGGGAGATGGGAGTTTTACGCAGCTACACCATGGAGAGCACCTACAACGGCTGCAATCAGGGCATCTACAAGGTCAGTTAGCAGCGTGCTAACCCCCCCCCATCCCCCCAGTGATAATGATTAAGCGATAATAATTATCTAGCTAATAGCACATTAAGACTACAGAAGTTTGGAATAAACAAATAAATAAATAAAAACTTTTAAAATTCCGAACAGACTGTAACATGAAGGTCAGAGGTGTAATGTGGCCTGACATCAAAATTAAATATTTTTTTGTCTATTTTTTTTTTTATTTATAAATTTCTGTCTGTTTTTTTCTTTTCACCTCATTTGCTGACACGGTCACTGTGAGTTGAGATACTTTTAGCAGAAATAAAATGTAAGCTCTCTTTAACAGACTCTTCAACAGAAAAGTTGAATTTCCTGAGTAAATATAGAGATGAATCAGAAAAAAAGTCAAATCTGTCTATTTTTAGGTTAATTGTCTGCCTGCCGCGAGCCTTTCAGCAGCGCTAACCCACTTTAATCTCAAACACAACCTTCATCATTTCCCTCTGCTCTCTCTTCCTCCTTTCCACTATCCTCTTCTTCTTCTTCTTCTTCTTCATCGCTGCTGTGTTTCTCCCCTGGCAGTTCATTACCTTCTGCAGCCGCTAATGCCTTAATCATTTATTAGCCTGCTTATTTAGCCACCTGTGGTTTGCTAATCATAGCCCAAAATCCCTCTCTGTTAGCATCTCCCGGCTCTCGCCTTCATTAGCACACTCCTATCTGAATTCTCGTTAAAGAAGCTGTTTTTAATTCGCTGAGTCGAGAGAAACGTGAGGAAGGAAGGAAGGAAGGAGGGAAGGAAGGATGAGGAGAGGAAAGGATCAAGCTAAAGGCTTTAGCTGAAAGTTAATTTAAGTGCCTGAATGCCATAATGGGAAAAATGTTCCCAGTTCAGACTAGGTCTCCCAGTAGAACCAGTTTGTGGAAGCTAAAGCTAAATTATTAAATGAACCTTTAATGACCCCCTTTTTTATCTAAATGTGTACCATTACAGTGTAGATTATAATTCCCTAAATACTGCAATATATGGAATACTGAAACATGAGGAATAGTGTACGGAGTAATAAAGTGTATGGAATACTGAAGTGTACAGAATACCAAAATGTTCAGAATGCCGAAGTGTAGGGAATTCCAAAGTATATGAATTAGTGAAGCTGTACGGATTGCTAAATGGTACGGAATGATGAAGTGTAAGGAATACTGAAGTTTACAGAATGGCAGAGTGTATGGAATGCAAGGCATCTGTACAATTTCCTGAAATGTTCCGAATACTGAGGTGCAAAGAATGCTTAATTGTTCTGAATGTTGAGGTGTACGGAATACTGAAGTATTCTGAATACTGAAGTGTGTGGAATGGTGAAGTGTTCGGAATACTGAAATGTGTGGAATGCTGAAGTGTTCTGAATGCTGACGTGAATGGAATACTGAAGTGTTCTGAATGCTGAGGTGTATGGAATACTTAAGTGTTCGGAGTGCTAAAGTGTACAGAATACTTAATTGTTCTGAATGCGGATGTGTTTAGAATACTGAAGTGTTCTGAATGCGGATGTGTTTAGAATACTGAAGTGTTCTGAATGCTGACGTGTTTGGAATACTGAAGTGTTCTGAATGTTGACGTGTTTGGAATACTGAAGTGTTCTGAATGTTGACGTGTTTGGAATACTGAAGTGTTCTGAATGCTGACGTGTTTGGAATACTGAAGTGTTCTGAATGTTGACGTGTTTGGAATACTGAAGTGTTCTGAATGTTGACGTGTTTGGAATACTGAAGTGTTCTGAATGCTGACGTGTTTGGAATACTGAAGTGTTCTGAATGTTGACGTGTGTGGAATACTGAAGTGTTCTGAATGCTGACGTGTTTGGAATACTGAAGTGTTCTGAATGTTGAGGTGTATGGAATACTTAAGTGTTTGGAATGCTAAAGTGTACAGAATACTTAATTGTTCTGAATGTTGAGGTGTATGGAATACTGAAGTATTCTGAATACTGAAGTGTGTGGAATGGTGAAGTGTTCGGAATACTGAAATGTGTGGAATGCTGAAGTGTTCTGAATGCTGACGTGTTTGGAATACTGAAGTGTTCTGAATGCTGAGGTGTATGGAATACTTAAGTGTTCGGAGTGCTAAAGTGTACAGAATACTTAATTGTTCTGAATGCGGATGTGTTTAGAATACTGAAGTGTTCTGAATGCTGACGTGTTTGGAATACTTAAGTGTTCGGAGTGCTAAAGTGTACAGAATACTTAATTGTTCTGAATGCGGATGTGTTTAGAATACTGAAGTGTTCTGAATGCTGACGTGTTTGGAATACTGAAGTGTTCTGAATGCTGAAGTGTTTGGAATACCGAAGTGTTCTGAATGCTGACGTGTTTGGAATACTGAAGTGTTCTGAATGTTGACGTGTTTGGAATACTGAAGTATTCTGAATGCTGACGTGTTTGGAATACTGAAGTGTTCTGAATGCTGACGTGTTTGGAATACTGAAGTGTTCTGAATGTTGACGTGTTTGGAATACTGAAGTGTTCTGAATGTTGACATGTTTGGAATACTGAAGTGTTCTGAATGCTGACGTGTTTGGAATACTGAAGTGTTCTGAATGCTGACGTGTTTGGAATACTGAAGTGTTCTGAATGTTGATGTGTTTGGAATACTGAAGTGTTCTGAATGTTGACGTGTTTGGAATACTGAAGTGTTCTGAATGTTGACGTATTTGGAATACTGAAGTATTCTGAATACTGAAGTGTGCAGAATACTTAAGTGTTCAGAATGCTGAGGTGTACGGAATACTAAAGTGTTCAGAATGCTGAGGTGTACGGAATACTAAAGTGTTCAGAATGCTGAGGTGTACAGAATACCGCAACAATCCGTACTCTTCACTATTCGGTACAGCTCATCATTCAGAACACTTAAGTATTCCAAGTGTATGTTCCTTGAGATAAAATTGGAACAAATCCCAGTTTGTCTGTAAAACAAAAACTCCACACAGTAAACGAAACAACTGAACTCCGTGTAAGGAGTGAAAATGCTGAAAGATTTCCTCAGGAAGATCTCGGAGCAGGTGGGGACTCGGATCTGTGTAACTGCGTGCCATAGGTGTTTAGGGTGGAGTCCTGAGTGAGTCCTGATTATGAAGGCAGTAGTTCTATCTGTTACAGAGTCAGGAGTCAGGAGTGAGTCAATCTTTACAGTGTTCCTTTAATGAGAGATGGAGGGATGAGGATTCAGAAGAATAGAGGGAGAAGACAATTTCATTCTGAGCCGAGAATAACTCTGAGGTCTGTGGAAGGAAAGACGAGGGGCTGATGGTTTCCTCAGAGAGCGAGACAGTGGCTCCATCCCAAATATTAGAATTTATTGCTAATTAGGGTCTGGATTTGGATTTGAAATCCCAAACACGAGCACTGAGATGAATTTTTGAGTGTCACCCAGCTGTAATAAAACACACAGATTAATACGCTACACTTTAATCAATTCACAAACATCTAATAAGCTCCTCAGACATGCGGCCTGTAAAACGCCCATCAGCCTTAAAGCCCAATTAAGTTTCCTAAAATTGGATCAGCTTTAATTCCATTTGTTGTGGCAAAACAAGATTAACTGATCTGTAATCTGCTTCTGAGACATGACGGGATCCAGACGAGGGTCAGATGTTAAATGCTAAATGCTAATCATTACAGCTAGCATGGGACCTACACCCGTTTTACTAAATGCACATGATTAGTCGTGGAATATTCATAAATTCCCAATGGAATCTTTCAGAGGTTGCGCTGAGACACAGTCGGTATTCCACATGCTTTACTGTTTAACAGTGTTCCGAGTTTTTACCCCATTTTCACTTCTTAAAAGAATTATTTTTAAATATTTTTCAATTTCAAAGGATTTTATTGATAAATATATTTAATATATTTAATAGCTATTGCAATTGTAAGGTTTATAAGATTTGGAGTAATTCTGGCTAATTTTACTTTGTTATGCTAATTTTATTAATTTTATTAGCCCCTCATGCTAACCTTCAGGAATAAAAAATTTATACATTAGCAGGAGCAGGAAGTCGTACATAATCTATATTAGACATGCTATATTATTTATAGTTTGTAATTATAATTTTTTTCTTTTTATAATTATTAATAATGAATTATAAGTTACATAATTATAAGTATTTTAATTTATTTATTATAATTCTAAAATTATAATTATTTTGTTTTATTACTGATTTATTATTATTTTCCTTTTCAGGAAATCGAATCCTTTCATTAAATCTATTAATCAATCTATTAAACTTGACAAAACCTTCATTTTTACAGTTTCAGCCTAAAACTTGTGTCTGAGAGTCTGTGTGTCTGATTGTCTGAGAGTCTGTGTGTCTAAGTGTCTGAATGTCTGAGAGCTGAGAGTCTGAGTGTCTGAGAGCTGAGAGTCTGAGAGTCTGTGTGTCTGAGTGCCTGAGAGTCTGTGTGTCTGTGTGTCTGAGCACCTGATTGTCTGAGAGTCTGATTGTCTGAAAGTCTGAGTGTCTGAGAGTCTGAAAGCTGAGAGCCTGAGTATCTGAGTGTCTCAGTGTCTGAGAGTCTGAGTGTCTGAGTGTCTGAGAGTCTGTGTGTCTGATTGTCTGAGAGTCTGTGTGTCTAAGTGTCTGAATGTCTGAGAGCTGAGAGTCTGAGAGCTGAGAGTCTGAGAGTCTGTGTGTCTGAGTGCCTGATTGTCTGAGAGTCTGTGTGTCTGTGTGTCTGAGTGTCTGAATGTCTGAGAGTCTGAATGAGAGCTGAGAGTCTGAGAGTCTGACAGCTGAAAATCTGAGAATCTGCGAGTCTGAAAGCTGAGAGTCTGATTCTTTGAGAGTTTGAGTGTCTGAGCACCTGATTGTCTGAGAGTCTGATTGTCTGAAAGTCTGAGTGTCTGAGAGTCTGAAAGCTGAGATCCTGAGTATCTGAGTGTCTCAGTGTCTGAGAGTCTGAGTGTCTGAGAGTCTGAGGGTCTGAAAGTCTGAAAGCTGAGAGCCTGAGTATCTGAGTGTCTCAGTGTCTGAGGGACTGAGAGTCTGATTGTCTGAGAGTCTGAGTCTCTGAGAGTCTGAGTCTCTGATTGTCTGAGAGTCTGGGTATCTGATTGTCTGAGTATCTGATTGTCTGAGAGTCTGAGTCTCTGAGTGTCTGAGAGTTCAGAGCCTGAAAGTCTGAGTATCTGAATGCCTGAGTGTTTGAGTGTGTGAGAGCTGAGAGTATAAGGGCGTGTTTATGTTGTTCAGGTGTTTTACTGAAGGTCGTGAAAGAATCTGCAGAAACACAACTTCATCATGACGGAGTGCTTTAGCTAGTTAAAGCCTTTGTGCTGATTTCATTAAGATATCCGTTTGTCCTTAATCCTTAAAGAAGATACTTGATTACGCTGAGATGGAAAAAAGGAGGAAATCGAGCAGGCGATTTATTTAGTGGTTTAAAATTGCGCGTGTGAGGAGATGAGATTAGACGAGCGGTGATATTATTGACCGTGTTGATTACTGTGTGATCTGAGCTGCGTTTGTGCTTCAGACGCTTTAATCACAACCTTTTACATTCAACCCTATTCAGTTACTCACGAAATATTACTGCATCACCCATCATTATTACTTTATCTTCTTTTTCTTTGTTATTTTCTTGTCTCATTATTCCTTTAGCTCTTGATTAAAAAAAAACAAAAAAAAAACAATTTCTTCATCTTATTTCTTTATCTCATCATTTTATTATTTCATTATTTCCTCATATTATTTTATCTCTTTTAATTTTTTTGTTGGTTATTTATCTTATTTTTCTTCATCTTAATATTTCTTGATCTCATTACTGTATCTTGTTATATCTTTATCTGGTCATTCTCGGATGGCGGTACCATTTTGACTCAGACCACGCCCAACGCTCATTAATATTCATGAAGAAGAAGAAGAAGAAGGCTCTCTAACAGCAGGTCCGACTGTAGCGCAGGTTTATGTTAATGCACTCGCTCTGATACCTTAGCGTTTCCATAGCAACGGCTCATTCACAGGGACGTGTACGCGACTTGTTTACATACCATGTGTGGAAGGAGTCTCCAGTGTCCAGTAAAGACTGGAGCTGGATTTGGGAAATTAAAAATTTTAGAACTGAAAGAAAGACTTGATTTTATTTTAATTATACTTTATGATATTTATTATAAGTAAATAAAGAGTTGAACTGTGACGTGATTCAGTAAAAAAAGACACTTTAAAGTTTACTTTAGTTTCTAAAGCTGTAGTAGTTTGTTGTATTAACTTTAAGAGTCAGAAAAAAAAGAAGCTCCTGCCACACCTCCATGTTTAATGAGAGCCGAAGTGTGTGTTCATATGTGTGTGTGTGTGTGTGTGTAAATGATTGATGCAGGCGCTTGGTCTTTGAGGAGCTTTATTCAGCCTGAGATCTACGGACACTTCAAACAGCAGCACGCTGAAATCCTCCATAAATTATTAGTAAAGGTTAGACAAACACGTCCCTTTTTTACCCAGCATGCATCTGTGCACTCGCTGAATCCTCAAAATCATTTCGGGGATTTTTATTTATTTATTTTTAAACGGTTCAGACAGAAGCTGATTTCGACAGCAGGTAATTTTAATGACTTTAAATGAAATATTATGCAGTGTGTTTGTTTATAGTGTAATGATTTGCGTCGTGACGTGATTAATGAGGATGGACAAAAAAACGACAACTTAAAAAAAATGTCATAAAATTACACACTTCCACCAAGGATATTTTTATTTTATTTTTTTTAATGTGCTTTTATTTTTGAGTTTATTTTTTTGAGTTGAGTTTCCATTCAGACAGGTTTTTTTTTTTTTGGCAGCTTTTTAATAACCATTAGCTAATTTGAGAATTTATTAATAAACAAACAAGCAAACAAATTGGACAGATTTTACACTCTACTGTGATTTAAATAAGTAAAAGAAACATAAATGAAACTATGCAGTTCATTAAATAAATATCAGGTATATTTTTATGCAATGTTTAACACAAACAAACAAACAAATAAATTTGACAGATTTTTAACTGGATTAAATAATTAAATAGACAAACAAAGAAACATGAATGAATGAATAACAATTTCATCTAAATCAATAATAATATAGATATTTTTGCATGTTATGTTTAAAATAACTAACTATCTAAATAACTAGCTAACTAAATAAATAAATAGGCCAGAATTCCAAAGTTTTGTATAAATAAATTAGATTTAGATTCTGCTGTAATTTTTTAAAGATAGCAAAGAATCAAACTAGGAAGCGAACAAAAACGTAAAAGTTAAATCCTGAAACTAAACTCCACTTTTAAGGAAATAAATCGCTAACAGAGAGCTAACGCTAACAGATTCCCCAGAACGGAGCAGCTAGTGGAAATTTCAGTAACCAAACTGAAACTAGAGAATGCTGGAGAACATCGGCGTCCTTATGAAGTGGCGTGACGTTTACACGTGTGTCGTGTGTCAGCTCTGTGGTATTTACAGCTTAAATGTCAACAACAGCAATTACACACACACACACACACACACACACACAATGACCAAAATGGCCTGGATTCCACGAAAACAGTTTAATAAATCCAATTTAATTATCCATGATTAGAGAGTTAAGATCAGACGTGTTGCTCTGACAGCAGTGTAATTGGGGCCAGAGTCTAATCACACAGCATTTCTGAGAGAAGTTTTCAGCTTTTAACATCGAAAAGAGAGTAAAAAAAATACTCAAAGAAATTTGTTTGAGGAAACACACACACACACACCATGAGCTCCAATATATACTCAGCTGTCTTTCCAAGTTATTTGCAGAAAACTTTTCTCTGATTGTCATCAGGCCACGCCTCCTTCACTAAAACAGACACAAAGGCCACACCCCCTTCACTAAAACAGACACAAAGGCTATGCCCTTTCAGTCAGACAGATGCGGAGGCCATGCCTCCTTTAGTCAGACAGGCACATCCATTAGGCTACGCCTCCTTCAGTCAGACAGATGTGGGGGCCACGCCTCCTGTATGTAGACAGACACAGAGGCCGAACCCTATCAGTCAGATAGACACATCCATCCAGCCATGCCTGCTTCAGTCAGACAGATGCGGAGGCCGCGCCTCCTTTAGTCAGATAGATACATCCATCCGGCCATGCCTCCTTCAGTCAGGCAGATGTGGAAGGCCGCGCCTCCTTTAGTCAGACAGACACATCCATCCGGCCATGCCTCCTTCACTCAGACAGATGCAGAGGCCACGCCTTCTTTAGTCAGACAGACACATCCATCCTGCCATACCTCCTTCACTCAGACAGATGCAGAGGCCACGCCTTCTTTAGTCAGACAGACACATCCATCCAGCCATGCCTCCTTCACTCAGACAGATGCAGAGGCCACGCCTTCTTTAGTCAGACAGACACATCCATCCAGCCATGCCTCCTTCACTCAGACAGATGCAGAGGCCACACCTTCTTTAGTCAGACAGATGCAGAGGCCAAGCCTCCTTCACTCAGACAGATGCAGAGGCCACACCTTCTTTAGTCAGACAGACACATCCATCCAGCCATGCCTCCTTCACTCAGACAGATGCAGAGGCCACGCCTTCTTTAGTCAGACAGACACATCCATCCTGCCATGCCTCCTTCACTCAGACAGATGCAGGGGCCACACCTTCTTTAGTCAGACAGACACATCCATCCTGCCATGCCTCCTTCACTCAGACAGATGCAGGGGCCACACCTTCTTTAGTCAGACAGACACATCCATCCTGCCATGC